>NW_012130086.1:3001613-3005715 GCF_000143395.1 Atta cephalotes
ATTTTATTGATTGCAATTGAATGTAGTTAAACTTCCCTCACCGTTCACGATGCAAGCCAGGTGCACTGGATCACTCACTTACATATTCGTTTAACAACGAAGCTACATATGCCGTTCACTTCTGGCGTAACTATTGCGAGGCACACTCGTGCTTGCTTTTCCGTGTAGTTATTGGAATGTTATACTTTGGTAGCAGACGCTACTGATCGCGTGCACGATCATACGATCCACACTTGGACACTTGGACTTCCTGACACAAAGGCAATACATTGATCATGTTACTCTTTTCGTGGATGTCATTTCCTGGATGTCGTATGGTCATTGAATTGGTTCAAATATCGTCATATGAATCAGCTGTCATTCACAAAAAAGACGAGATAAAGCTTAAGCTTCTTCCGAGTTCTACCGATTCTACATTGAAAAATGTTTGAAAATGTGTTTATCTCTTTCAATAAATATTACGATATTTGAGATGTACAACTCTTAAGAAACTAATAATATTATTATCGAAATATATATAGCTTTCATAAAGTATATTTGCAAATAAATTAATCAGCTGACAAAATATATTAAATTATTAAAATACCGAGTAAAAAATATCTAATTAATATTATTCGAAAAATTAATTCTTTTAAGTAACATTGGTGATTTATTTGAAGGAAACTGTCTTTTTTTTATTTAAGCCAATTTCTTTTGTTATTTTACATATAGAAATATTAGAATAAGATTATTGAAAAAAATGTGAAAATTTTGTGAGATATTTCATATTTTGTCATTTTATGATCAAATATTTTGTAACAAAATATTTCGGATATGAAATAGAATGTATTTACTTTTTAATTATTTTAATTAATAGAATTGATTTATAAAAAAAAATCAAATGATTATTTCTATCTTTGACAAGATTAATTTTTTTTATCCATATTGATTAGACATTTTTTTACTTAATTTGGCAAATAAAGGATCTTTTAATCCTCCAAGACTTGAACATTTTTTTTGCACTTGCACAAACAATAATAGATCATGAAAAGTCGTTATATTGCAGTTTTGCCGCGCAGTTTTGAAGATTATTTTTGATACGACCTGTCCAAGCTACAGCGTGGCGATAAGCGTTTATTTAAGCAACGAGATAATGGTCTTCTTTGTCGCTACCAAAAAGCCGATTACGCCGTGATTGTCTCTTAACAGTCGTCCGCATCTTGTGCACTTTTCTCCCGGCTTACTCGCTTTAATCTGTGTGAACGCCTTTTATAAACTTGCTAAACAAACCGCTCATTCTGTGTATGCACTTTGAGCACTCGATCCATATTACACTCTGCTTTATGCGTCGCCGATCAAACGTCTTATCCGCCTGTTTATTTAACATTGTCTTGAATTTATAACGTGTTTTCCGGCATGTCGCATTCTTTAGATCTTTAATCTTGGCACGATGCCATGTTGGAGGAGAGTGCTAGCTCTTATCAGCTTTACGCGATGAAGCTGTCCTTATTTCAGGAACTTCGTTTGCAACGCTTTTTTTCACCAAGTTTTAAATTCATCGAGTATCCGTTATAGATTATTCATCCGAATTTATTATTAGTAACTGACCGACAAAAAAGAGGAGATATAAAGCGACCCGCATAAGCAGAAAGGAAGGGAGTATTTCCTTAAGCATCGACGCTATTACGTGGCGTCGGGAGTTTCCTGACATCGCCAGGACAGGTGCACTTAGGTATTGTCCGCGACAACGAGAGACCGGGCTTTTTCGTTGTCTTGTCTCAAATGATATGGTGACGGCTGAAGAATCATTACGCGAGGATAACGCCCGTATGCAGCTGTCGGCACACGTTTAATTGTACCGCAAATAAAGTGCAATTGTTTTTCATGTCTGTTCACTGGTTTTAGAGTTCACGTTTCATAGATTTTGCAAATACATCCGCACTAATCGATCCGGAATACGAATTGATTAATAAATATTGCCGTCATTCAGTAAAGGAATTAGCAAATGAATATTAAATTAAAATTAATTTTCACAATATACAAACTGTAGGTGCTTGTATGTTTATATAATATTTCTAAATAATTCATATTTTATTTATATCTCATAAATTTCTTCGACTGAGAAAATATTTGAATTGCAATTATAATGATATCATTTTATAGATACTTTCATATTCTACATATATATATATATATATATATATATGTATAGAATTGTAATTCAAATATTTTCTCAGTCGAAGAAATATGTACGATAAAAATAGATAAATTAATTGGATGACTTATTCGTGCTTTCCTATTAATTCGTTTAACGATATTAAGCAACATACTTTCTTTACGTCTCTTATCTACATGTACACGATATCGTGCATCAGTTCAAATTGAGTGATAATAGAATGATTGTGGTACAATGAGGTCAACTTAGTCTAGAGACTCGTGTCTTCAGTGTCGTGCCTCTAAAAGCATGCAGTACGTCAAAGCATATTATGCTTTAATATTTGTAATACTGTCATGTGCGTCATAAAAGCGAATAAATGTCGCCCCGAAAATACACAAATATTTTGTGCATAATTTTTTCTTCCTATGTATCTAATTTTGATGTTTTGAAATACACCTCTTTTTATTGATATTAAATTGCGAAACACAATCTCTTGCCTCAAAGCGATTTAGAAAGGATGAGGGAGGGAAATCGTGTCGATCTTCTCTCAGCGTTCTAAATCTTGAATAAGCTGCTTCGTTATTCCTCCGGAAACGTTACTTTCGAACGCGGCACGCAAATGCCGAGTTGTGAATGGGACTGAAACGCCGTTGAGGAAAAGCGTTGCATGCATGCTTTTCTTTTTTTTTTACGAGAAATCGTGCGTAGTATCCCAAATTTATCGTACCCGAACGGACTGCTTTCAGACGCATTGCCCGTTCGACGCGAGAGTCAATTCCGCCTAGAAGGTTACCAAGCGTATCTCCGCTTCCTTGCTTGAAGGCAAGCGGAGACTCCAGTCCGCCTTGCTGATTGTTATATTTCATTATTTGACACTACGCTCTCATCAAACCCAGTTAAAGAAAGTTACAAATTCTAGTATCTATCATAATATTGTTACGTCAAATACAATGTATTATAACATCACCGTATGTTTCATTTGCCACGTTTCGTAGTCTGTATAATCAGAACAAAATCTCTAATGATTATATAACGGCGACCTCGTTTCGTCAATTCGTCGTGACGTCAATGAGATTGACTGTAGGAAATTCGAGATTAGACGAAATCAGCTGCATCGAGAGAAAATCGAGAGCCAATGTGAGAAGTTAGCGACCGTTGGAGAATCCGTCGTCTATCTGTTCTCTCTTCTTCGGGGAGTTGTGTATCGTATAGTAATTCGAGCCGGCAATATACTTCTAGAATGCTTCCCTTCGCTTTCTACATTTTTACGAGGGGATACGAGAGGTGCAGTTCGCGCACGCGTCGGTTTCTCCACTTCCTGCCATCCTGCTTTGCTTCCGCTATTTCATATTATGTTATATGCATACGGGTCACCGCGTTGCTGACATCCTCACCACCAGGAATCCCTATTAAGGAGACGCATCTGCGCGCGATTCGAGAGCGATTTTGTCGCCACCGCTTGCTTGCTTGAGCGCGGCATCAGACGACATGGCAGACAGATGCTGGACCGAACAACCCCTTATTTGACGCTGTGGAATGAAAGGAATGTACAATAGCCTCTTGCAGCTAGCCTGCTATCATTCGATTGTTTTCTGAAAATGCAATTGGAAATTTGAAACCCATACTGAGATAAATGTTTTGTATAATGATATGACTTACAAAAACCTTCTTACCTTTTAATTTAAACAACAAAATTTTTTAATTGAAAACTAAGGAAGTTCTTGTAAGTCACAAATTATACAAATTATTTTCTTTTCAGTGCAGTACAATTGGAAAATAAAAGAGGGAACCCAATAATCAGTTCTGCTTTAAAGAATACAAAAAGGCTTTTATGAAACTTAAAACGTAAAAATAAAGAAGCATATTTTGTCTATAAATATTAAAGTCTATTTTCATGCTAAGTTGAGAGAGAGAGAGAGAGAGAGAGAGAGAGAGAGAGAGAGAGAGAGAGAGAGAGACGACGTA
>NW_012130086.1:3007135-3011787 GCF_000143395.1 Atta cephalotes
GAGAGAGAGAGAGAGACGCCGAGTAAATTGTTCATTGTGTATTTCTCTGAGCGTTCTCCAAAACATATCGCCAGTCAGATTTTAAGTTCCGTGAAGGCGGTGAGTGAGCTACCGAGGCGTGTTTCCGTTTCCTCGAGGCTATGGCCGGATTCGCGAGGCTTCACGTTCGCCTCCACGAGATCGCAGAGGGCACGTGAGCTACGTCGATTCACTGGCGTTGAAAATCTCTGGAGTAAAAGAGAGAAAAAAATACTCCACTTACACAAAAATATTTTATCTCGATAAATTTCAAATTAAATGTTCAAAGATATATTTCGTATTTTTTGTCCAATTATTTAATCTTTAAAGGCGTGAATCTATATTTTTAAAATTTTACAGCTCTTGAGTAGGATTTATTTAATGTATCATTTCATTGTACTCTTTTGCGATTTTAAAGAACGGTTTTGGATAAAAGATGTAAAATTTTGTTAGATATAGATCTGAAAATAATTTTGTTGGACTATTAAATTTATTTTCAAATCTATACCTAGCAAAATTTTTAGATAATTTAACAAAATTCTATTCTTTCTATGTTGCTCAAATTATGACATGTTTTAGCCATTATAGTGACTTTTTCATCCTGTAAAAGTTTATTCGCACAAATCCAAGACATTAAATTTTGCGATAAATGTCATCAAAATATATATTTCCTTTTCTCTAAATCTGAATCAGTGGATAATCTAAATCTGATATCAGTGAATTAAATGTGAAGATCTCTAATCTATTTTTTTATTAATCTTTATTGTATGATCTAACTAATCTTATTTTATAAATTCAATGAATGTAGTATTAGAAGATTGAAATTAACATGTAAATATCAGTATTTTAATTATATTATGCTCAAACATTCTTCATTTTTTTAGTTGAACTTCACTGATGATCCAATGCCAAGTATTGAAGTATGTCACTGGGTAATTAGTGACTATGCACTGATTCAGATTTAGAGAGTTTTAAACAATGGAAAAGCCGAAAGTGTTTTCGAAAGGACTTTGCACTCGCATCCTGAAATTCATATGTCTATGTTTGCGGTCAACGAGATGTATTATTATCATCACTGTATAGCGACGCGGCGAAGAAAGGACATGGCGCGCGTGTGCGTGCGTGCGTGCACGCGGCCACGCGTGCATATAAATAACCGCATATGGGCCGCATGCGTGCGCGCGCGCGCGCGTGTGCAAGTAACAATGCGCGCCCGCGTACAGCGGGGATATAATGAGAGACGAGCGGGGAATTAATTGAGGTGGCGATGTAAGAAGCATACTTTCGGACGTGTCTGTGACGTCTCGTCATTATTCTCTCTTACGGAACTGCTGCATTGTGTAATTAAATCGTTAAATCGCTCACGAGAATGAAAGGCTCGAGTTACTTGTCATGTTCATTACGAGAGAACTGTTTATCGCATAGAAGAAAAAATACGAAGTTGTCTATATTTTATTATTATCTCCGACGTACAATTACATAAAATTACAACGCGAAATGATTGTTTCCGTGTATTTGAAATGAACGCTCGAGAAGCTTTCCGGCACCTATCTATTGTACATTATTGAATTTCGATGAATGAAGGCGGACAATTGGCGCCCATTGCTATTGTCGCGCGCAATCGTTTATGCAAGAAAGACGAAAAGGATGTGCGAAAGGAAGCTGCGCGGCTACGATGCCATGGATCTATTTCCCATCCGTATGAGAGAGAGAGAGAATGCCGGCTCGTTTCCTACCTTCCGCTGTGAATGAAAATGCTTGCGACATGCACACACAAGAGCGAGAGGAAATCCGCGTAGCGTGACAAACGCCTTTTCATTTCGAGAGCCGCGGTCGAGCAGATTCCGTTTTAATGACTTATGATGACTTTCGCGTATTTGCGCTTCTTTTTCTCATGCGGAACGTATTCGCGCCTTGCAGAAAACAATAGTTGCTTTCTGTTTTCATGCAAGTGATACTCAGTCTAAAGTTACATGAGTATTTTATACTCAGATAGTGATATCACTGCTTGCTTGCTTTGATGACAAAGTTATCGCGTAATAACACAAGATTGTAATCTCACTTTTAATGTGAGTTAATAAGACTCAGGAAAGCACATCTCGAGCTTGTGCAGATTGTAGATAAAAACTCAGTTGAATCTCACTTGTCAAAATGAAAAGGAATTCAACTGTGTTGTGACGTAACAAATGAGAATTATTTGAGTGTTGAGATATAAATAGAAACTAATGTCGCGTCCAGAGTGACGTCTGACTTTATCCCGTTAACTGTGTTGAAACAATGGCTGACAAAGTGACACTGTATTGTCGAGGGTCATTGTTTCACAAACATATTATATTTCTCTCTCCTTTTCGATGCGGTTGCATAATTCTTTTATAGGCGCGAAATCGATAAGGCAGATAAAGAGGCGAAGGAATAAAGTAGCAGCGGTTTTTTCCGGACTGTTATAACGGCACCGTAGGTACTTCGCAAGGGTGCATAATATTGCACATTGGATGCACCTTGCACAAATGCCGCAACCTGTCGGCGAAATTTGAGTTATCGGACGATGGGGTCTCTATGAATACGAGTCATTTAGCGTCGTAACCGACATACAAAAGCAAACGGGGGGAGAGAATTGCGACAAGGTCATCGATATGAAGGGGTTGCGCCAACATGTATTAGCAAGTGTTTTCATTGTAGTTGTTCTTTTTCCCCTCCCTCTTTAATACTAATCGACTTTCATAGCGAATTCGGTTGGATGTACTTATAGTGCACATAAAACAAATTGACGTAAAGATATAAATTTCGTATAAATATAAAAACAAGTAATTAAACTGCAAAACTTTCAATACACTTTATCGTGTTGTTTGATAAAACAATACTTTATATTTTAAAGTATTTGCATTTTACTTTTACACTTAGATTAGATCAATATTTTAATATATATGGAAGAAAAAGATTGGCTGTTGCAGCAAATTAGATGGTAAAATATGGCATAGTATTTTTAATTGGCTGCAGCAGCCAATTTTTGGTTGCATTAGCCTATCTGCAATGTCAGTATAGGATTCCGATAGGCTAATGCAACTAAAAATTGACTGCTGCAACCAATTAAAAATGCTATGCTATATTTTACTATCTAATTTGCTGCAGCAGCCAATCATTTTTTTCAATAGGCTTTTATACTTTTAGATTAGATTAATGTATTTTAATATAAGCAATTTTAATATATACGCATAATTCGTCAAATTAAATTTGCTATTATATTAATTAATTTGTGCTATTAAAGTGTCTATCACGTTGGAAATGAAAAGCATCAAATTCTCGCGAATATCCGTTGTATCGATTGGCGAGACTTCGATTTCATCTCTTCAACTCGATATAGATCCAATAACTCCCTTCACTTCAGGTCATAATGATGTTTCTTTTCGCACGTAAGTCGATTCGGTGTCTCCTTCGTGCAAATTGAATTTTATCCGACAGAAAAAGTTCTCTCCTGGAGGAGATCGCGCCCTTTTGATATATCTTCTATAATGCAACCGTCTTTAATTTAATCGTGAAAAATTAAATTAAAAATCTTCTCTTATATCAATATATCATTCCTGCATCGTTTTTGAAAATGCCCGCATGGAAATTAAGTGAAATATCGGACGCAAGAGATCGAACGAATTTTGTGGTCTTTGCGCGTGACGGATTAAAGGGATATGGGTACCTGTATAAAATTTCTTCGTGTGATGCCGTGTGACGAATATCATTTTTCTTCCCTTTTTATTTGTTATTATGTAATTTGTAGTTCGCGCGGCGATCTTGGTCCGCGTCGTCATGGGATGAGAGGCGCATCTTGAATCCCATGGAAACACGATCTTCCTCTCGATACGCTTCGAGCTGCGCACATTTCCAAGTCGGGAACCAAAACGGAGGCGTTGCAGCGCGCTCGTGGATTTATTTATTTCTATTCGATTCGATAGAAGTAATTTATCAATTCTTTGTAAAGTTACAACCGCTTCATTTTCACTTAAATTTTAAATTACTAACCGAACGATAATACTCTCAGAAGGCGTTTTTGATTAAATTATTGCACAATTGGAGATTCTTTCACTAATCATTTTCATTGTGAAACGGTAGTTTCGGCCATTAGAATGGAATTGTATTCCTAGTGAATCTCACGTGAAAAGAGAATCGTGCGAACCAACTTTGACAGTTGCCTAGTCTAGAGGTTGAAATTAATGGAGAGGAGTCGTAGTCCTCTCTTCCAGCCGCTTCGTATATCCTAACTCTCTCTGGACGGCGATGTATCCCCGGTCTCGTGCGTTGGGGTGGCCGGGTGCATCGTGGCCAGGTAAAGGGCAGCTGTCCACCAGGTGCCAGTCTACCCCTCCATGCACCTCCATCTCCGGGAACGGTGGGGATCCGGCCGGTTTCATTGGATGCCGGCTCGCGCGCGTTACGGCAATACTCTCGCGCTCCGCAACAGAAAACAGTCAGTCGTCCCAGGGCGCTCGACGGGGCACGCAGGCGATTTGCGATCTATGTGCTAGATCGCCCCATTCGTCGCCGTGACACGCGGTCTTGTTCGCAAGTCCCTTTTCTCTCTCTCTCTCTCTCTCTCTCTCTCTACTATATATATATATATATATAGTAGTTCTCCTTCTCTCTCT
>NW_012130086.1:3011926-3029692 GCF_000143395.1 Atta cephalotes
TTCTTCTCTCTCTCTCTCTCTCTCTCTCTCTATATATATATATATATATATAGAGCTTTCTCCTTCTCTCTCTGTCTTGGGTTTGAGATTTGCGCAGTGATCGCGACGTCCACCCGTTAGACTCATTGCCAAATTAACGACAGTCTGAACGGGAAAGGATTACGGATTCACATTTAATTTTTATGTCTCGATCGTTTTCTCCATCAGATTTTCTTCACATTAACGTTTTCGTTTAGAGTAGTTTCATGACTTTGACGACCGAGCGTAGTGTTGTGAAAGAGAAGCTGAGGGAGTAAATCTTGTCTTCGCGATCAGTGTCCGAAAGTGCGATCGTCAGTGAGATCATCGGAATTAGATCGTTCGTAATATCGATTTCGCGCCGTTTGCTCCCCTATTTCCAATCTTCATCTACACACCCTCTGTAGTCGCGGTTTTTCGCGTCTGACTCGCGAGAGCAGTACGGCCACATTTATGGGGGTGTCCGGAGAGTGTGCGATCAAGGGCAGCAAAAGCAGCCACCCCTGTCACTGCTGCAGCCACGTCGGCAGTTCCGGCGCGAGCGTGCAACAGTCGCAACAGCAGCAGCAACAGCAGCAGCAGCAATCCTACGAGCCGTATCACCATCACCACCATCAGCACCATCATCATCACCATCATCATCATCATCACGGCAAGCACGCACCGCCAAGCGCGTCGCCGCAGCACAACAACAGCGGCGACAATAACATCCTGGCACCGTTGCGCAGCAAGATGAAAGTGCTCAAGAAACTCAAGCGCAAGATGGGTCTAGGTGAGCCACACCTCCATCACTTCCTCATTGTCTCTGATACTTTCCGGTCACTGCTCGGCCGATCATGCGACTAATCGATCGATCACAAACCCTGCTCTGCACTGCTCTGAGATTTGTCCGATTTTGCCGGTCAACGACATTCGGAAGGCTTCCTTTATAAATGAGGCTTGATGGAACAAAGTTTATCCAATAATTAACCAATAATGTTTGGATTCATCAACTTCTGATTTTACATATCTGTCTATTTACAGAATTTAATATTTTTGAATTTGATTGCGAAAAAAATTGACTTCCCCCATATATACTTTTATTGATGTTTTATTGTTAGCTAATATTATATCGTGTATCGTGTATCATCATACTCCCAAGCTCTTGCCAAAGTGATCTGCATTCAAATCGTTGCTGTAAAATTGAATTCATCGAGCGTCCCAATGAATATTGCTGAAACCGAGTGGTAAACTCTCTCGTCATCGAGAAATGAATCTCCAAACTCTAAAACGGATAGAACGAGCGGGGAAACAATTTTGGCTTTTCCCTGCGGTTCGTCGGCGGTTTATCGCGAGTCCAATAATTGTTGACGACGGATCTGCTGCCTTCAACTTTTCACCATATTTTGGGAGAAGTTTAATTATATTATTATTATACTATTATTACTTAGGAAGGTATTTGTGTTGAGAGGCGGTTTTTAATTGTAATAAAAAATTAATATATGTTTTATATATGGGGAAACGATTTAACTTGTAGATAGAACTTGTAGATAATAATTTTGGGGAAAGAATGAACTTTCAATTAAAAATTTGTTATTAGTGTTGTATGTACTAGATTTTTGCAGATCAATCGATCTGTGATAAGAAGAACAGTTTTGCTGAAATCTCTAAAAATTTAGCTAGTTACAAATCTGAAAATAATTTTGTTTGGATCATCAAAGTAATTTTGTACGATCAAGCTGATTGGTAGAATATTGAAACTTTTTGTAGCATTGACATTAAACATTTTATAGAATTATTTTGTCCAACAAAATCATTTTTTGCAGATTTATTATATCTGGCTAAATTAATTTTTAAATACTTCAGCAAACCCATATCCTTGTTGGATATGTGATCGATTCTAAGTTGATACGATACAGTAAAAGTTGATCGAAAAGTACTGGATACGAAGGAGCTTCGTACAATTGTTCCGATTTCAGAATGTATCGTCACGCTTGTTTCCATTTAAATAAAAGCTCATTTCGTGGCGAATTTACTGCCTGAGTTGTGTTTCGTTGACCGACTTTTCCTTCAATGGACGATCCGTTGAATTCCACAAGGTAGGCGCAGCACAAAAGGATATATAGCTTCTCATTGACTTGAGCTTCTTCGTTTCACTTCCAGCATCCTGCAGCGTTTTTATCGGGTATCTTTGTTTTGCGATTCAGTCTTTCATATCGACGACAGTTTCTCACAAAGTAACCGGAAACTACTTCTCAATTGCGCGATTTTTGTTTTCGAAACTTATTACCATTCTTTTCTTCATCTTTCACATGTTCATCATCACAAAATTTTGAACATGATGATGGGGGAAACAAAAGGAACACCGAAGATTTAATTCGATTGTGTTGAATCACAATTTTTACTTTTATTTACTTAGATTGTTTTAGAAAGGATTAAATTGAAGTCCACTTAAACAGTAATATAGAGTAACAGAAAATCGAACTAATACTCTTAATTAATGATTCATGATTATATACATATATATTATTTTTTTATATAATTTATACATCTAATTAACATTATTAGTATGTACGTGATAATGTTTGAAGAATATTCATATGATACTTTTTGTAGGTACACGATTCCAAGAAAATGTTTTTGTTTGTGGCTACATTCTTGTTGTATCTGTACATTCCGGTGTAATCTGATGACCGAGATCTTTAAATGCTATTTCCCGGCAAGATTTGTAACACGGTTTTTTACTATCAGACAAAGCGTCAGTTGTTGTCGATTGAAATCGAGGTTAAAGGTTATAAGTGGAGTTTTACGAATGGAATGAAGTGGAGTGGAGTGGAGTAAGGAAAAAGAGTAGTTTTTCTTACTTACGTGATAAATTTTACGTGTCAACGACGTTCCTCTACCGGGAGGTTTCTGGGGACCAACGCAAGCCCTTTGTGGGAGGGCTTTGAACCGTTGAAGATTTGTAAAAGGAATACGTACTACTGGGATACTTTATATCAAAGGGGAATTGTTTTGAACTTATTCTTGCGTAGTTTTAATTATTTATTATTATATCAATAAATACGTAATATGACTTTATTATTATAAATCTGTTCTAATTTTTAAGCTTATATAATTTTTTAAATCTAATTGGCAAAAATTTTACACTGTATTTACATCTTTCGCGAAGTATAATATGAATTAAATAAGTAAGAAACAATATGCAATATGTTGCAGTTTTTCGTAATTACTTGAATCTTATTTTTATTGAGCACTAAAAAATTATAATTTTTTTTTTTAAGGATAATTTTTTTGTAGTCTTGATTGTTCGATCAATTTTTTCTTCATTTCTGCAATTGTGTATAAGAGAGGTAGCTTTTATCTCTATCTCTCTTTTCTCTTTTCCTCTTTTGATCAAAGAAAACTGGAGAAAACAGCTCACGAAGCTACCTTGAAATTTCGAAGTTGTTTCGTTGGTTGCTTTGCATGAAACATTTGGCCTAACTGTATTAAAATATTCTACAGTTTTGCTTTTGTTATTTATTTTTATTTCTTTAGAACATATAACAATTTTTACTTTGAGAAAAAAGATGGAGAGAAAATCAACAAGATCAATATATAACAAGAAGAATATTTCTAGTAAGATAGGACGCTTTTTTGCTATCATCATCATCGCGGAATGAATGAAACGAAGAAAGTAAGTGATCGTATTGCTTCTGGGATACTCTTTGCTTTTCCTTCTTTTTCTTGTTTTTATTTTGCGGCTTGGTGAATCACTCGATTGCAGAGATTCTCAATCTTTTTACTTTCTCATCCTCATCGCGCCTCCTTTTTTTTCGCTCTCAATAGCCGCGGCTGAGATTTCTTTCCTTCTTGCGTCTGTTATAACCAGTTTGTCTTACAATTCCATCTCGTATTTTTTCTTTTTGTCCTCGTAACCGGGATTATGTTGTTCGATCATCAACAAGGAGAAAAAAAAGAGAGAATTTTTTTTCGTGTTCAATCGTGCAATCGAGAAGTGCCGGTCATGAACTAAAGTTGATTTACCTGTTCGAGGAAAGGGTCCTTTTCCCCTTTCCGATCTGAGTCACTGAAAACGATTGGTGACGCATTAAGTTGCTGGCCGTGACGAAACGTTATTGCAATGTAAATTGCATAATGCTGCGTTCGCGCGTGCATACAAACAATGTATCACCTGCGTCGGATATGATTCAAGGAATCAGAGTTTCCCACAAGTTTCACTTTGCTATATCTATTGAAATCTTGATCTTCGGTTATTAACATACTTTCGAATCCACAATAAATGTTTAAACCTTGATTTATCGATTTATTGAATTTAATGAGAGAATTAATTAAAGTATAAAATATTGACGTTCTTGGAATTTGAAGTCTTTTATATGATAAAGTTTTCTTATTAATTTTCTTACTTATATATTTATTAATTTAGTTATAACGTAACTCGAATAATAATTTATTAAATACACGTTCATGTACACGCACATACAGTGTTGTTAAAGTAATTACTATCGTCTAATCATGTATTTCTCATGGTATCTCCTCAATTAGTTAGAAATAGAATGTCTTACGGTTTCTGCGTGTCTGTCGAGTCCTCTTTCCGGAATGGGTGAGCAAGTCGTCCAAGTTGTCTCGTAGAAGAAGATAGCCCAAGGAACGATCACTGACCGTCCTCACTGACTCGACAACCTCGCACACCCACCCACCCACTTTCCGCTTCGCCGTGTGACGTCAGAGAGCGAGCCGCGGAACCCGTCTTTGTTCCCACAAGCGTTTCGCGAACCGGTTTTGCGGTTCATGATGCCGCGTAGTGTTCCTCTCAGCTGGTCGGACCGTTTAATCGGGGAATTCTCCGCCTATTTTAAGGGTTCGGCGGCCGTGTCCTTAAGAGTCAGTCCTTTCCAAGAAGCGTTCATTCATCTTTCCTTCCTGAATAAGGACGGAAGCATAGAATCTTGCATAACGCATAAATCAATGAAAGTCCTTCATTTCCGTGAAATAAAAGATTCTGATTAGTTGACTTTTTATACTTTAAGCATTATGCGTTATGCAAAGATCTGTGCTTTGGCCTTAATGATTCTAAATGACAGTAATAACACTGGCATGCATATGCCAGTAAGATATAAGCATATCGGAATTCATAACTGCAGCACATTTACCACATTCTTATCTCAACAGGATACATGCATGTAAATAAATATATACGTAGTATATCTATATATGTATATACACGTAGTATATCTATATGTATATACACAAACCGCAGAATGAGTTCAGCGAACTTCAAATGGATTATTTAATCGAAAACGGAGTTAGTTCGTGTAAATCTGTGAATATCAAACAAAGTTCTCGCCAAATAAAAATCTGTTACATATAAAGCCATGCCATTTCATGAGACGCGAAAAATAGCGTCAGCATAATCATGTGCTCTTAACTTGACACTGAAAGTTGGATTTATTCAAAATTGACGTTAGACAGTGAAAATGTATAAAAAAGAATGCAGTTTTGGGTGTCTTTCAGCAAGTGTCTTTCAGCAAGAGATACAAATAATATAGTGAATCACATTACGTATCCTTATTGTTTATTAATATTAAATATTGTTTATTAATATTAATAAAGATAAAATGATCACTATGTTACACTACCTTTTACTGGAAAGCACTATTTGTGTGTAGCGTTCGGTCTTGAGAGCTCTGAAAGTTAGATTTGTCTAAATTCCATAGCGTCAGATATCTCAAAGGAGGATGTCTATAATGATTCATTGTATTACATTGTCATCTATATCTCTTGCTGGAAAGTACTCAACACTATATTTTTTTAAAATACTTTCCATTGTCTAAAGTCAATTTTGATCATATAACTTATTTTGAAGTTGAGCATTAAGCTTCGATAAGAAAAGGTATCTATATTAATTTAGATATCTTTAAAATAATTGCCATTTTTTGTTTGGAGTATCTTTCGTTTTTCTCTGCAATGATACGTACCTTCTCAATTCGCGCTGACCGATTCGCTGATGTTCTTCGCAAACATAATTTCGACAAGGTATCGCCCGCAACATCCGGCTGGCGGCACATCGTGAGCGGAAACGAGGGTATTCAAGGACGGAAGTCGACATCGATAACACAATGGAGCTGAGAGTTCCGTTTTCCTGGATCGAGTTCTTTTGAGTCGACTTTTGTCCGAGACCAAATGCGTCGATCAAGACGTTCTACATCTCAATCCTACATTTTATCCAAGTCCTCGATAACAAGTACGGACTTAGACGTTGGAATAAGATCCTGTCGTTTTTCGCGCGTGTCTGCTTCGCGCTCCTCCTTTTGCGGAGGCGATCGTAATCTCATGATGCGGACGTGGAAAGTGGACCTTTGCGGAAGCAAGGTGCGTGAACACCCCACGTGAATACGCAGCGCGTGCACCGGAAGCGACTTCATAAGCAGACTACTCGCGTACCTATCTCGAGCCGTTCGGGCTCGGCTGCGTGAAAATTCGTAAGATCACCCTGCCGTGACGCGATTCGTTCTGAGCCACATTCGTCTCGTTTTACGTGGCTACGTTAAACGTGACGTAATTGCAAAACGTTTTCTGAATATTTAATTCCGCGATTTCTCGCATAACTCCAACAGCTGAAGCTGTGTTATTATAGCCTATCTCTCTTCATACGATCATGACGAAGACCTAAACATCCTTGTTTTGTCTACTACTCGCGCGAGATGATTTCTTTCGGTATACATTTGTTTACGAATAGACGTGCCGTTGCGAACTCCTGCTGACTTTCCTCCACAAGTCTAATCGAAAAAATGAACTAACTGTCAAACATCTGTCATCGGTCGAAGTGTTTCCAGAAGACGCATTGCAGAGTACGAAGAGAGCTTTCATGAGAGTGCTTTCGAGAAGCTCATTTGCTGAGCTAAGACCGCTGTTGCTATTATAACGTAATGGATTCTCGAATGATAGACCAGATAGATCGTAGACTTTCATAAACTCCCGTCGACTAGAAAATATCTCGTGACTCTGAAAACAGATGCGAAAACAAGTCGAGTTTAGATTCCACTTGAATCTCTGAGATAATGAATTAATTAGCCGTTAAATACAGCCTCAGTCTCAGATTTCACGAGCGAACTTTTTCCATTAATTAATTAGTATCGCGGCGAATATTATTTCTCGCGAATTATGTGAGGCAGAAAAGCATTTAAAGCGAAATTAAATGTTTTGTTGAAATCAACGTAATACTTGAAATTTATTCGATGCAAATTACCCGAGATGAAGGAGCACGACGATGAGGGAGAGTTGTCAGTGCAATCTTCACGCATATTCTATACATAAATCTCTTAACTACGCAGCGAAACGTCTTAACGATGCGTTCTCCTTCGTATAACCCTGAATACACCACGAGTTAATATGGCGAGCGCCCCTTGCCGAGATTTATCGCTACTGCCTTTTTAGGGTTTTCTTTTCCTCCATAGAAATACTCTACTGTGCTCAAGTATGTTCGTCATGGTTTTAATGCTTTAACGTGGTGAGACAGCGCCGTTACGACGGGATCATTTCTTAATTTGAGCACATTTGTTTGGCTGCTTCTGGGCTTCTTCTCATTTCGATTCGCGCAATTTCTTGTTCAGAAAGCCTCCGAACTGTTCTCTCTCGGCACGCGGCATGTACTCGATATTTTTTAATCGCCATAGAAACGAAGCCTGCAGTTGCCTGGGTGTGCCGCGATATGCCTGCTCGAAGGGTGCTAAAAATAGAGTCGTAACGAACTTTAGGAACTTTAGCTTTAGAAGATAAGAACGTTGTATAAAACGAAGGACACAAAAATAAACGTTATATCTTTGGAAGACTAGAATCGTGTAAGGTATTGTTGCGGACATTTACGCTTATTTATTTTAGACTGTTATCCTTCCTTTTTTAAATATGCATCAAAGACATGATGATTCATTTTTCTGATTGAAATTGTGGGTTCAGTTATATACGGCACAATGGTTCTCTTGGCCCTCGAGCTGAGACTGACTTTTTCAAGAGATGTTCTATGATGAAAGAGAAAGAGAGAAAGAGAAGCCCCTAGAGCCCTTCACTCGCAATACACATATTACTCCTGGGAGTAGAGAACCGCCTCTAGACTTTAATGGAACAAATGTTGCGAAACCGCATCGTCGCCCTTCATACCCTCGAATTACTTCGAGGATTTCAATGCCGATGCAATTTCGACGATGATAATATCATAGAACTTGTCGAATACTTTAATCGAATCTTTTTTATGATTCGATGCACGATAATCTGCAAATAAGAACTTTTCTCAGCAATCGTCGTTAAAATCTTTTTCGAATCTTCAAGCTCCTTGATATGAAGTTCTTCATTGCAATAATGAGCTCCAGATTGAAAGCGAAGATCTGTTCTTGAAGGACGCCCTTACCGAATAATCGAGTCGATCGCTGGATTATTAACGTATAGTTGTTCGGAAACGCAGAGCAGAAGTCCCCCTTTATCACGAAACTTTCGCTGCACTTTTATATTTACCCTCGCCGGAAGTTGTCGTTGATACTCGCTGATTGGGATAGAGGCATACTTACCGCCCACGAACAAAACGCATCACCGAGAATCGTCGAATGGAAAAAAGAAAGGAAGGAAGGATTATGGTGAAAAATCCAACGTTATCGACCCACGCGCAATTCGCGCGGCGTGGCGCCTCAATGAGCGAGCCAATGTCTGAATGAACGACGAGATGATTTAATTGCCGAGTGTCAGAGTTCATTTTGACGACGTGACTGTCGTCTGACCAGCGCCTCTCATTCTCCATGTCGCCCACCCGCCGGCCATACGAAATCAACCTAATCGCAGGAAGTTCGCGGCTGACCCTCGCGATTGAATTCAATTAGAGACGACACGAGAAAATTTCTCACAAGAATTTCTCTCGCGTTTAATTATCTAGCCGAATGTACTCTCGAGAGTGTATTGTTCTTCGGCGCTCTGTGATTATAATTAAGAATTATTGAGCCACTTTTCGTAGTCATAATTAAATTAATGGACTTTGAGTAACAGATAATGAATATTTTAATTAAATGCAATTTCGTTATGCCGAATGACGATGGCAAGATTAATTTATCTGTCTGTGCTCGTCTTCGTCGAAACCACCCATGTGCACTGGCGATCCCGTGAAAGTACCGGTTTTATGCGATAAACCATATCGTCTGTAAACCGCAGGAAGCCTGCCGGTGATAGAAACAACCGGCGTTTATCGGCATCACAACCGTAAACTTCTACGACTTTTACTTGCTTTCCTCATCATGATTTACTATCTGCGAATTTTCGCCGCCGAAAATTTCACAACGCGACCCGAATCAGACGATAAACTACGCGCTATTATCATATGTTTCCATCATCAAATCCGTTTCGATCGTTTCTCGGCATTTATGCGATTATCGCTGATGATTGTGAGATCATCATAAATAACCAACAATCTCCAGCCCGGCGTTACGGCTTCAATGCTTTAGCAACGACAGAGATTTTACTGTTAAATTTATAGTGTCAAATTACATCCAATTTGAGCTAAAACAATAGCGAGTAAATAACTTGATTCAAGAAAATATATTAAATTTGACTCAAATTTAATTCATTATTCACTAAGTGCATACGTTAATATAAACGTTGTTTTCTTTGAAACTAATTACAAAAATGGACAGGTTTACATTTTGGTATGTATAGAAATAAATAACAAAATTAATTTAAGGGATGGGTTGCCGTTGTTCTTTGGATATTTAACAGTGAATTATAAGAAATAAATAATCCCTGGCGTTACAGTTTTAGTAATACGATAGAGATTTGAATTATAATTTTGAAAACATATATATGTGTTGGAATTTGAATTGAAAAACTATTCGAATGAGAAATATATATCATACGTGTTGACATTTTGATGATAATGATCCGTATGTTTTATAAACTCCAAGTTGCTCACGATCGATGATTCACGCGAAAACAATTAGTAGATTATCGCCAGGAAGCAACAGCCGCTCTCCATCGAGGCCTTCTCTCTTCGCAAATCTCCGTGTGCACGCTAATTTGCGTCTAATTTAACATGAATGAAATCCCGAAGGCAATGCCGATGATCACACTCTAACGAGCTTCTCCCACGCGTCGTTTCTACCTTCCAGGCATTGTCTCAATTCCACAGAGAAAATCTTCGATTTTCTCTTTACATACGAACTTATGATTAGCCAGGATTTCACCGTGATGGCCCATTGATATTCCATGCCGATAATAATCGGTACGGCTGCCGTAATATTTAGAATTGTGGCGAGACATACGTCTTTCGCGTTCTTTTAATCGAGATCCAGAGTGTGTAGTATCGTTTGAGGCGCACAAAAAGAAGAATCCTGCTGGAAAGAGAACGGCGGTGAATTTTCCGCTTCATCACGGTTGAGAGCCACGGTGAACCATTCGACCTCTGGTGTAAACCGAGAAAGTCCGCGGATGACGCCAACGAGAGCAACTGGATCGGATAAATTAAAGACGTTAAGGTCGTTGCCTTTAATCTTTTTGTCGATCAATTACGTCTTTTCCTGCGTAACTTGGAAATTGGCGTAACACACCGTCACCACGAAGGTCGAAGTGACATTAAAGAACGCAAAAGAGGAGAGCAATCTTTTACGTGTGTTAATCATATTGGGTTTTTCTTTAACCCTGGAATTTGCACGTGAATTCCCACGGACTTCGGTAGGTTTTATGTAGATATTTTTTTTGTGGAAGGGGAGGATCAGACACAGAGAGAGGAAGGAAACAGGAAGGAAAGGCACGCGGGATCGTGCATAAGGGGAAGCCGATGACGGTGGCTTCCCTCCAGGATATTAAGGGCAGATGGACCGTGAAACTTATCGTCATAAGAGCATTATGCGATTAAGGGTTCGGTTTCTATCGAGTAATTCTCACACTAAAGTGTAATGCAGTATATATCGTACTTTATTATTTTTTTTCTTTCTGAGCGTCGCTTTAAAAAAATTCGGTGAATTTTACATTTAGAGATTCAGTTGTCGTTTTCAGTCAGTGAGCTCGAAATCATTTGGAGCTTTTACACGAAGTCGTGTACATAGCACGTACCGAGCTTTGCATATCGCTATCAACCCCCTGACAACGGCCAGTCTGGCTGTGTCGAGGGCTGGGATCGATAGAGCTTCTATTGCGATATCACGCGCAAATCCCATGGGCGAGTATGGTGGCGACAGTGGTTGGGATGGTGGGGGTACTCTGCGTCGCGGAGCCACCCCCACATTTCTACGGAAATCCTATATAAAAAAAAGGAGACGTAGCCCGTTCAATCCTCTCGATTTGCGCGGCCAGACTTCGCAGCTTCATATTCTTCCATGCTTCTTCGGCGCTCTTCTACTCGCTTTGAATGCATTTTTCATCATCTACCAGTCTCGTTTACTGCGAATTATTGATTTATATCGATGAAAGCTATTATAATAAGTTGTAATAATAGTAAATTTTATACATAGATGAATCAATAAGTGACTTTAATTTTTATTATCTTGAAGTAATTGAGTGTTGAGACCAATTTAAGGTTACTTATTGTCTTACCTATCGTAATCATGTAATTACAAACGGTGATTCTAAATGGTGATTCTAAACGGTGATTAATATTTCAGGCGCACGTATGTAATCGTTGTAACCCCGTAATATTTGACACGTTGTTCGAGTCACCCCTAATCGATTAGTAACTCCCTACATAGCCGATCAAGTATGCTAATGTCCCGTGAAAATCGCCGAACCATGAAACTCCATTCGGGATATGCGTGGATTCTTCGTTCATTCGTCTTTTCTCACCGCGCAAGCTCGCTTTTAGATTGTTTTTCTAGAAAAAGATATGTAGGTCGCTGCAATTCCCTCCTCGCGCTATTAAGCGACATGCTTACAAGATCAAATACGGCTTCTCAGGATCATCGATCGGTTTTCAGGACAACCGGAGGGTGCCGGAATGCCTAAAAGCTTAGGGTCCTTTTGTGTTCTTCCCTCTCTCTGGTCTTTTTTTTAGATCTCGTTCTTTGGCTGATGAAGGGATGGAGGGGGTCGACGCCAATGCCAATGCTGTTGGCTGGCTTTCGTCGGGGCCAGGTGGTGCGCAACCGTTGCTACAGCATGCATCGCCATCCCCAAAGCCGTGTGTTCCGCTCCTGCGAGCAGCTGCAGCTGCGACATATACAGCGACGTCTGTGCGCGCGCGTTGCGTGTCGCTCTTCAGCCATTGGAGGGTCGAATTCGCGTATATTAACGCTTGAGAAACGTATTTCACTATTTACATATTTATACTATCAGAGATGCGCGTCTCCGTGACGTTCCTTGTGTCGGGGCTTAATTAGTCTCTAGGAAGAATCCATTTTTAATTGGCCAATATTGCGTTTTATATTACTCTGTAAACAGTTATTCGTAATTGCGAAGAAAACGGGATGTGAATGAAAAATGATTATGGAGAGAAGAGAAATTGAATTTATGTTTCAATTTGAAAAATAAATTCTACAATATAAATACTTTAATTTGAAAAATAAATTCTACAATATAAACAAACTATTATTTATTATGTTTACATCAAATTGATCATCAAAATGTGCATAGACCACCAGTTTATTATCAGTTTTCTATTATTTGTGTTAATTCTTAAGTTTAATATCGATATATGAAACTTTCTATCATTGTATGCTACGCCTTTCGCTAATATCAGTAGATAAGACCGCGCCTTATCGCTGGCATCCGCAAGGTGAGATCCTCCAGATACATCCGCCTTTCCGTTTGAATGCCCTGCTGCCATGCACAGCTTGTCGAAGTATATGTGTATGTGCACGTGCCCGTGTATTGACGAATCACACAGACACACGTAATGACAGCGGGGAGTTGGTTGGGGCAGCAACCAACGCAGCAGATGGGGAGTTTGCTTCTGTAAGCCAGTCGTTGTAGCCGCGTGGCTGAGGCTGCCCGTCTTTTCCCGGCCTCTCCTGGCTTGTAAATCCATTCGTGTTTTCCTTTTATCATTCTTTCTTCTTTTCTCTATTCGTTTTTCTTCCGATCCGGAAAATCGGGAGGGTGAGATCCGGAAGACAATGTGAGATCGTTGCGCGTGCCACCTTTCCCACCCTTCGTCTTCTTCTTTCAACCCCTCCTCTCTTTGCCCCTTGGACACCCTTCGCCGGATCTGACGTTGATGAAAATCCCACGTTGAGAGTCAATCGATCACCTAGTTTTCAATCTAAGTGAGTACTCATCGATTTTCTTTGTCTCAAGCTCGCGTTAAATAGATTCCGTTGCGCTTCTGCTGTCCGCGGATAAAAGGTTCAATCATGGGAAAACATTTGCTCTACATTATTTAATTTTTTTATTTTGTCATTTTATACTTGATATGTTTTTATGATTTGATACAATCTTTTTATAAAATTTTACAGGAAAAATTTTCAAGTTATCTTCAACAATTTAATTCGCCAGTTCCAGATTTTTTTCTGTTTTGCTAATGATATCGGAAAATTTCTTTGTCAAAGAAAAATCTGTACTTTCCTATGCAAAATTTTTTTCGTAAAAATATATTTGTTTGATCGTTTTTGAAAGTCGTCATTGTTTTGCGTTCTAAGCTCGAAGATGTCTTTGTCCTGTTCTAAGATCGAGATGTCTTTGTCTTGTCAACGATCGAGGCGACCATTGACAGTCAATAGAGCCACCAGAGTGGCACGATTGCGCCTGTCAGCACACGTTCTCGGTGAGTACAAAAACGTATCGTTCTCCTTTTCTCCATCTTTCTCTCCCTGAACTTTGATCTCTCCCTTTGAACTCCCCTGCTAAGAATCAGCTGCTTTCACATCAGTGAACTTCTTCCTCACACAATGTGTCGAATCCGAAAACTCTCCATTGCTATTTATAATAAATATTTGATACACTAATTCAATCGACAAACACATTTAAAATATGATTCTGAAAATTTTCAAAAAAATTAATGTGTAATAAAAATAAATTAGTAATAATAAATAATAGATTTAAATAAATTTTTACTTACTAAAAAGCGACACAACATTAATGACTAATGCCAATTTCCAACGTATCTTAATTTTAATCTCGGTTCAACTCTTCATCTTTTTCTAGTTCCATGAATTAGAAAAAGATGAGGAGTAAGTTGAACTGAGATTAAAGTTAATCTATTCTTGATGAAAACAGGCATAATTTGCAAGATCGAAGAAATTGTTAATTATTGATCCAATTTGTGAAATTGTAACTGACTACATTTATAATTAACGAAGTATTAATTCATGATGGCCACACATCGCGACTTGTGAGTCATTTTCTCTTTTCAGTCGCCTATACTCTTCGAAAGACTTACATCAACAACTATCTGACTGTTGCGTTTCTCCAATTTATTCGCTCGAACGAGCGCTTATGCTTCCCTAGTTGGTTTGTGCTCGAAATTAGCGCGCAGAGCACGACTCCGGTTAACGACTAGTGCGATGACACGCGTTTCTTTGTCGTACGAGGAAGCGGAATTTCATTAACGCGACCCCATGCTTTCGTGAGTCATCGCGACAATATGTTGCGGATCGTTTAAGGACCCGATACAATCGGCGGTTTGCCTTTCTCTCTCTTTCTCTCGTCATATATCAGCAACATGGCGTAAGAAATCTAATTTCAACTTCGCTTAGAATCATAACTGGGTCGACGATACCATCCACAACAGCAACGACCGCGTCTTCGAGGCATCGTGTTATTCCTTTTATTCGCGAGACTCTACCACGCGAGTACGCCCAACCGTTAAGCACAATTACACCGCGCGATACCATATATCCCGCGGACTTTCTATCTAATTAAACACAAGTACACCACGTAGGCAGCGGCTCTAACGCAACCCTGAATTATCCAATGCACTTGTTTCTCTACTTTCATTGCTCATCGTGTTCATCTCGACGTTTCTCTGATCGCTCGACCGCCTGCGTGCGTCTTGCCTTATAAATTGGCGATTCGCTATGCCACGTTAAATTCGCGCACATCTAAATTGAATCTTGTGAATTCCTATATTGAATTTATTATTGAATTAATTAAATTGGATGTTAAAGATTTCATTGGTTTTAATTTTTATTTAACTTTTAAGTAAGTATACATGAGATTCTCTAAACATTCCCAGAATTTTTTATTTTTATAGATATATTTTTATAGATATATTTATAGATATATTTTTTAATAGTATGTATAGAATTAATTTATATTATTTGTACCAATATGAAATGGAACAACAGAGAAATAACAAATTAATATATATGTATTATATTTCTTTAAAATTCTGGATAATATTTTTTATTTTCCTTTTTAGGCTAAGGAGATTTTTTAAGATAACGATAAAGATTTTTTTAAGATTTTTTAGATAAGGAGATTTTTTAAGATAACTAGGATCATTGTCCTAATTACTGTGCCTGTCTTCATTAGTGTGCTTTTGTATTTTAATAAATCATAAAGAAAACTAGCACGAATAAGAAAAAATATTTTTTTTTTGTTAAGTTAAATTATGAATGCATAGGATATCGAATATTTTATTTTTTGAGTTATTAAAGTATTTTAAATATTTTTCGAAAGATATGAGGAATTTATGTGAATCCAGTAATATGTACCGCAAGATTTTAAACTTGTCCCTATTAATGTGCCCTGTATTAGAGCTGAGAACATTGTGTTCAATGAGTGTACATTGAAATAAATATAATTGAAATAATGATTTATGTAATATATTAACTTAAACAATTAGCTTAAATTTATTATTTGTTTTAATAATTATACGTTAAAATGAATCAAATGTGGATGTGTAAATTGAGGGCACATTAATAGGAATAGACAAAAACATGTTTTTTATTTTTGTCATCAAAACATTATAAAGTATTAACATTTTTTAGATTAAAGAAATATTATAAAGAAAAGAAGTAGTTAAGAAACCGATATTGATTACAAGCAGATAAAATTAAATATTTAATAATAATACAATATTTAATAATTAATTCAGTAATAAGCAAATTAGCTAAAAGGCACATTAGTAGGAATATTTACCCTATGTGTGGGATGCCTTGGCCACCCACTTAAAGGTTAAAACTGCAATTCAAATTGATATTAGCAAAGATATTCACTTTTTTTTTTTTTTTATTGATAGGAATTCTAGAAGTTGCGTCAATGCTTGTCGATCGCAAGATTAGACATTGCAGTTCGAACCCCGATCGCCCACGTAAAACAACTCGAGTGTGGCTAAAACCGTTAATCCCGTGTCCTCGGAGACGTTATGCAGGAGAACCGGCCCAGTTTCCGCTGTTTTCCCTTTCTTTACACCCCCGCGCATAAGTCGCTCGCGGCGATCCCGCACGTGCGAAGCATGACAGATGCGACACAAACCCCCAGGTTCCGAGGGTTGAACGAGGGATGTGATATCTTGTGGCCACCCTCTCTCGTTAACTTCGTTAATCCGATTGTTCGTAGATGGGCCGTAGTGGTCGCGTTAAAAGTGCCGTGATGGGAATATACACTTGTCGTTATGGGGTTTCGTTACACCCCCTAGTCTAAGGAGCTTAGAGTATTTCAGTCGGGTTTGCACCAAACAGTTTTGGCTCACTTTAGGATCGTAAGATTCGCTTTTATAAAAGTTCGTTAATAGCGCCGCAAATCAAAGAGTGTGAGTCACACTCTGTGTCGCCGCCATTCCTGGCTAAGTAAGGATTAATAGTACCAAGAAGGTCCGAGCGTTCACGTTCGCAGGTCGCCGAAAAACGGGTCATTGAGGGGTCTACGCCGAGGGATAACTCTCTCGGATAAAGATCTCGGGCGTTCTTCTCTCTATCAAGCGTTTACCCAACTACGCCACATACCAGTGTTTCTGCCTCGGAGGCTGATCTTTATTCCGTCCGTGACGCGAGCCCAATTCCAGATAGAGAGGTTGTTTATGAGAAAGGATATGTACATTCTTTCGCTGTTTTATTACGAAAGCAAAATAGGCAAATGACAGAACTTGGCACGTAATTACGAAAGAATCTTGTACAGTCATCAGTACAATGACGCTGACCGCATTAGAACGGTTATCATGCTATATCAAGCTAATCGCGCGAATATACGCCGTAATGTAATCGCATAATTCTTATCGCAATCTACATGATAGACTCTTATCTTTATTATCGCCTCGCAGAATGAATCGTAGTACGATCGCGGCGATTAGGAAGGCTCGGAGTCGAGTTCGACGACCTTCATCGCCCCGTTATCTATCCGCTCCTAATCGCGATTCCGAATCGCGTGTAGATAGTAGCTTAATATACCGATTGTTTACCGCGTGCTGCATCACGCGCACGCGAGGTACTCTCCATAATTATGTTAACCATGCGTACTATCTCCGAGAGCTACCTCCTTCGTATGGACGATTACTTTTCTATCTCGCTTGCTTTCCCTACGCTTTTCCTCCCTCTTTCTCCCTCGATCGTAGCTTCTCGTTTGCGCCTCGGGCTGTGTGCACGCGTTATTATTATTTCAGCATGACGAGAGACTCGCACATTGCCATCTTACGTAACCCACATGATGGTGGAGAGCAAGACAGAAAGAATGGCAGAGAGAGAGAGAGAGAGAGAGAGAGAGAGAGAGAGAGAGAGAGAGAGAGAGAGAGAGAGAGAGAGAGAGAGAGAGAGAGAGAGAGAGAGAGACGTCGTCGTCGGTCGGGGGAGGGGAGGGGAGGGTAGGGAGGGAGGACGGTACGGTCGTACGGTACGGACGGTAACGGTAACGGTTACGACGGTTACG
>NW_012130086.1:3029712-3031875 GCF_000143395.1 Atta cephalotes
GAGAGAGAGAGAGAATTGGAAAGGAGGGAAGAAGAGAGGAACCTGTGTAGGGGAAAGAATGCGCGGTGCTTCTCCGTGGGGAGGGGGGGGGGAGGGAGAGAGAGATCGCCTCCTAGGAGACTAGGTAGCTCGGCAAAGATCACGGCATCGGGCGTGGGAACAAGGCCCCTCCTGCTACGAGGCCTAGCAAGAGCGCGCGCGGAGAAAATTACCATCGGCTTCCTCCGCGTGCTGCTTAACAGTACCTCGAGTGCCTTATCGGAGCGGTCTGTAAACCCCTTGCTTGATTTGAAGTCGTCCTTAAAGGTAGACAACAAGCGCACGCGACCTGTATAGCCTGTTGCGCGTCTCATTTTCCTTCCTTCCTTTCTTCTCTATTCTTCTTTTTTTCTCTTCCATGCAAATTCTTCGAGGTCTCGTGAATGATGCCAAAGACACCTGGCATCTTTTAATATCAGTCAGAACGGATAATTTTTCGACGAGATCAATTATATTTTAAAAGAAAGAATTTCAGTCGAAGGATAATGTTCATAAGTTTGCAAATATATTTTTTTAGGTCTGTAAATTGGGCATCGATTTGGAATTAAAACGCAATCATAAACTGAAGTTGGAAATAACATCACAAATTACATTGATTATCGATTTAATTATGACGCTAATTAGCATTTAAATTTAGTGCGAAGAAAATTATTATGAAAAATATAATTATATTTTATTATTATATAATATAATTATATTTTTTTTATTAATATCGATATATTTTCTGCTGTATTAGAATTTAAACCAGTATTCATAATCTGCTAATTCTTCAAGTTCGTCTTATACTCTCATTTCTATCAATGTAAATTAACTTAATCTCGGTTCAATTTACTCTTCATCTTTTTCTAGTTCTAAAAATTAGAAAAATATGACGAGTATGTGAACCGAGATTAAAGTTAATCTACATTAGTGGAAACGAGCATTAAAGTCTTAAGATGCTAGTACGATTCTATGCTCGGTTTGTAACATCTTAAAACTGTACTAAAGACGGTCTTAAATAAGAATCGATTATGAGTAGCGATAAATATTACATATATCTCAATGATATAAGTGTGTGAAACATGAAGGAGATGTCGGTGTTAAGAGATTATTGCACGCTTCGTCGATCTTCTCATTCTTGTTTATTCGATCAAAATCCGCGGAGTCGTCGTTTTATGCCATGGTTCGTTGAATCTGAGCGAAGCCGAGGCACGCCAAGATGTGTCGATTATAAGGCGGTTTATTAGACTATACACGGTCCATTCGCATTCTTTCTATCCTGATAGTCCCGATGCAGAAATAGATTTGATTGTGGTGAATGAGTCTGGGCGAAGAGAAGAAGGGGGATCAAGCTCGGTCAAGGCTTCGTTTATTTACATCATGCAAAGTGCATCGCGTTCACATCGTCGCCATGGTGACCTCGCGTATGTTCGCGAAGACGCGTGTTCTGTTCTACTGCGTCGATTACTTTCACCTCGACAATAACGCGAATCAATTGAAATTTATATTGATAACATCGGTAAGTGCATCGTAAAATTTCTTAAATGTCACAGACTAGAGTAAAGTGTAACGTGCAAGGGAAATAAATTTAAAATAGAAATGACGCAAATTGTCGATCGCGTTATAGCAAGAACAAAGTAAAGGGGATCGGTCAAGCAGAAATAATCGGACTGAACTAATTTAATCCGTCATTTCCAATCGCATGGGTCTCCGTTCTTTCTCGCATGGGTCGCGCGGAAGAATCGTGAGATTTCCATCGGTCACAATTAATTGATGTGTCACGTTTTCAGATGCATATTCTTTTAAACCGCGGGCGTCTTATCCGCCGTTATTTTATTTCCAATTTTCTCGCGCTCTATCCTCGCAACATATGTTATTTCGCTGCTGGCGACGCCGCAGTCGGGCTAGAAACGAGATTTTAATTAAGCTCAGTCCCGAGACGCAGCATCGCGACGACTCATCATCGCGACACGCCGAGATTCACCGAGAGTCTTGCAGTCTACGAATTGCACTTCCGCGCAAATGTGTGTCACGAGTTTCCCACGAGATGCGCTGGCGAATGGCGGCATAGGCGCGGGCATAGACCAATTACTACCGGGGAGAGAGAAAGAGAGAGAGAGAGAGAGAGAGAGAGAGAGAGAGAGA
>NW_012130086.1:3032568-3053707 GCF_000143395.1 Atta cephalotes
GAGAGAGAGAGAGAGAATCTCGCTGACTCGTGCGATTTGCGTGGAGAGCGACGATCAATCGCTCGGTACTCGGTCTACTCTAGAGAAAAAAAGGAAGACGCGCGCGCGTCGCGTTTAATGACTGTCGATGGTTGAATCGGCGATTACTCAGCGAATGTTCGCATAACTGTTCAGGTGGTACATTGTATTTCGCGACCGTGACTGATCCTCGCCACTGAAAGCGTGTCAATCCAATCGAGCGCCGACCTTTCAATGAAGATTCGCGGAAACTTGAACTGCTCTACAAAGAAAAGTTGATCCTGCTGAATTTTTATTACGTGGAAAAAACAGTTTTGCTGAAGTATCTAAAAATTTAGATTTGAAAATAATTTTATTTGTATAAAAATAATTATGTAGGACACTTAAACTAGTTGTTACAATATTAAAATCTTGCAGCAATACTCATCAGCATTAAACAAAATATGTTTTAAGACTGTAATGTGAATATTACAACAAATAGGAAATAAAAGGCCTAAATGCTTAAATTAAGTGCTTAAATAATTTGAGATGAATTTATTCATATTCAAATTGTTCATCAAATTCAATTTTTAATCTTTAAACGCAATCCTAATAGAACTAGAATAGTAATGTCACAAATTAAATTGAGCAATTTAATAATATTGATGCTCATATAAAGTTTTCAGGATTGAATATAAGTATATGAATAAGTATAAGTATATAATTCGTACCAAAATTGTGCACTATTTGTGCACTAAAGATCTAGCTTGACTGTTTTAGAACTTTTTATTTCCTATTTATTATCATCAACATTTAAGCGTTCTTTATAATTATTTTGATGTTGGTTCAACAAAATTATATTCTGATTTGAATCTAAATTTGTACTTTAGCAAAATTGTTCTTTTCCTTTTGAAAATATTTGGTTTTCTCTGAAAATTATCTGAAAGCGGAGGGAAAAATTCAAATAAAAATAGTAATATCGTGAATAGAAGTGAGCAAAGAATTTCATTTTGCAAAGGGCTAAAATAATTGCCATCCACGATAATGCGCTGCACAAGCTCACAATCAGCTGTTCCCGCGGAACGTCTTTTCGTCTGCGGCGAAGTCGTGGCGGTGGCGAATAAACGGTCCATTGCGAGGGGTAAATGGAGTCATGGTTTGGTACGCCGAGGCCAACAAGAACGTTGGCGAGATGCAACAGTATACATCATAACATTCCCACGGTGAATTGGCCGGGTGTTTCTAACCGACCAACCGATGGAGATGCGTCGGCGATTCATGTTTTTGCTGCAACTAATCTTGACAACGACGCTTCTTCAATTCGCATGAATAGAACTTTCGTTGTGAGATGCGCATTATCTGTTTTTCCACACATTTGAAAATCATAGACGTGTCTTTTCGGGACCACCCGATTTTCCATCTATTCTTCATTGCTTAGTCTCGATTAACGATTATAATCCTGCAATGCTGTTATAATTGTCATGCTTAAGTTGAGTCTTAAATGTAATAGTAAAAGAAAGGTTAGTCAAAACTTTTTATAGCTTCAGGAAAGAATGATTTGACTGAAGTATCTAAAAATTTAGCTACATAAAATCTAATAATAATTTTGGGCTATTAAAATATATTAATTATGTGGAACGTTTAAACTGATTGCTGGAATATCAAAATTGTTTGCAGTATTGCTAATCATATTTAAGATTTCTCATACTTAATGATTTGGTAGTGCCAACAAAATTATTTTCAGATCTATATCTAGCTAAATTTTTAGATGCTTCAATAAAATCATTCTTTCCGCGTTACAAATGAATGGATCTATCTGCTTTTTCATTGTGTAATCGAGTCTCAGAGAAACAGATTCAAAGAATAAGATCGTCCAACAAAAATCGCCATATGTGTCTTAATAATGTTCAAACGCTTAGCGCTTCATTATCACTCGACTTATGTTATTCGATCCTTTTTTTTATTAGCCTATGAAGGCGTAATAAAACTTGTGAGCGCAACGATCAACAGGATGATTCGCGACTTCCAGGAATGACTATATCTGGGCAATCCTGAATTTCGCAATGTTGCCTCACAGTGGATAGCTCCTTTCGGGTGACCGGCCGAAAACTACGCAAGAAAACAAGCGGAACAGAAGACGTGACTCAAAATTGCGACGGAACACGCAATCGTTCCGTTCGCAGTTGTACGTTGTGACCTCAGCGTCTCGCAATGACCTGACTCCCGTAAAATGCTGGAAACCTTGCGCATTTACTTTTTACATAATTTCACTGTGTAATAACGGTCTCACCGAGCGAGAGAGAGGAAAAAGCATGTCTGTTCCGCGTCTTTCCCTTCCCTCCTGCCCCCGACAGCGAAAGGAGGGAAGAAATTAGAATTTATAATTAGCGTGTTTCCTAATACGAGCACCTTATCGAGAGCGTGAGAAATCAAACGGTCCGTGATTTTTTATTGGTACTACTTTTTTTACCTGCAAATAGCATTTATTTAGTCAATCTCAACGACATCGATCGCCACCACTCGAATCATTAACAAATTAATTGCCTTATCGAGCAATTTTTATATCGCGCACTTCCGTGACAATTTTCTAACAATGGACTGGATGTTTTCAGGAATAGATAGCGTATATTTTTGTCATTAGGAAAGAGCAGATAAAAGAAGATAAAAAAAATTGTGAAATACATGGAATGTGAAATAAATAAGAAAGAGGTAAGAGACCTTCAGGACGGTTAAGATTTGAAAACTTGCCTATTTCGGGAATGTAAAATCAGCCTGAGAAATATCGACTCCATCCTTATCAAGCAAATAAAGATTAATAGCAGACCCTGGGACAAGAATTTTTTGGCTGAAAAATCTTCGTGCAGTGATTCAGACTGTTATTATCGATAGTGTTGTTCCGAACTGCCGTCAAAAAAGTGGTCATCGCGAATATGACATCAACATTCGGTACGTACTGAAAAAAAAAATACTATATCTTAATAAATATTTCATTGAATATTTATAGGTATATTTATTTGATACAAGAACCATTAATTTGATTTAATTATAATTTTTTTCATTGAGTAAATATTTATGTAAATATTTATGTAAGTAAATATTTACTCATAATATTTAAAAAAATATTTATTAAGATATAGTAAATTTTTTTTCAGTGTGGCACGAGAAGAAAAAGAAACAATAAGGATCAAGTTTTAATTTTGTTAAATAATTTAATTTAATGACTTCTTAATTTATTCTCTTTGCGATTCTAGCTTATTAGAGTTTTAGTTCTTTCGAGAGTGAAGCGTTTCTTCTATCATTGATTAACACAGTAGATACATTTTTATTGACTTATTTCGGAGCAAAACCGTACATTGTTTCTCTTCCGTATTTTTATTTCTTTCACAGAAGAAGCACTGCATGTTGGCGAATGAAGTCACCAAGGTGTAAATCAACTCCCTCCTTCGTATATTGTAACGGCGGTTTCCGGACTGCCATCCGTTTTGCAGAGAAAGTGGATCGTCCTGGTGTACCTCGATACTTGGCGTCCGCTCTTGGAGGCCGCTTCCGGTGCGCAACGTGCGGTTTCCGGCGCACGTACAATATCGGCTACGCGCCTTGGCATATCGATAGTTACCATAGTCAGTAAGAACGAGGCTCTCGCGAGCGCCGGTCGATTCGCCGCGGCACTCCCGGCACTTACTTTCAAACCGAGAACAAAGACGCGAAACTTTCGAGCTGTCAAGATTCCTTCAAAATTCATTAAATTTGTTAATAAATACTATCGATTGTGTATCGTATGTTATCTGCGTATGAGTGATCGATCAAAATGTTTGTGAAAAATTATAATAATGGTAAAACAATTAAAACGATACATGGAACGATTTTGCTGAAACATATAAAATTTTGTTGGATACAGATTTGAAAATAATTTTGTTGGACTATCAAAATAATTATGTTGAAAAAAATAATAAAAGCAATGCTGCAAAAAATTTTTGATAGGTTGAGTTTTCAATAAAATTATTTTTAAATCTGTATTCAGTAAAATTTTAGATCTTTCAGCAAAATCATTCTTTTCATGTATTCAATGCCTTTTCTTTCATAAAGATCTTCGCATGAATTATAAAAATGAGATGATTACCTAATTATCTCGACAAAAATTTTTCGAGGATTTTCCTACACTGATATCAGCTGACGCGATTCCATTCTCACTGATCGTCTGGAAACATCCTGGCATTCCAGATCTGCAAGCCTGCATTATGAAATACCGAAGTGGAAACGCTCAAACCCTGATGAGAGGTGCTTTTGCATTCCAATTCCCTGATCGAATTTCTCCCTCCTTTTCTTTGCGCTGCGCTGAAAAGCTTCTTTGTCCTCTCCGAAGTGGCCTTACCTCAAGTGAATTTCCCTACCACGCCAGAAATCCACGGCCTAATTCTTTTGACAAACGTTACATCGCGCTTTAAAAAAAAGAGAAATCCTTCGTAGCCAACGCCTACGCGCCTATGAAACAATCGGTCGAAAGGTCGAGGCGATCCTTGAAAGATGCAATGTTCATAAGTTTATATTGAATAAAAAAAAGATAATCATCCTCATATAAATATAAATTAAACGTCGCGTATTTTATTTCTGTATAAGATAGAAATTCCAGGAGTTAATAACAGAAGATCGGATATTTTACATTTTAGGTTTTTTCGAGATTTTGTTTTCTTGGATGACAAAAATTAAATGTAACATACATAATAAGGTGTAATATATATAATATAGAACATTATATCTAAACACCTTCGCAATTATATTTTTCTAAAAATAGTCAAAATTTTTTCATTTTTAAGTTTTTATTACATTTTCTATAAATTAGTGGTATAGGACAAAAAAAATAAATTACATAAATTAAAAAAAGAATATGTTTCTTGATAGATTCCATTATTGTCTGCTTTCGTCTTTCTATTTGCCTGTCTCAAAATTTTGTTGGTTGATAGGGAAAGGTCAAGCAAAATTATTTAAAATGTTAGACGCATATGATAGTATTATAAAGAATCCTTGTACCTCAGACCTTTATTTTATCGTCTGTCATCTTATCTGATATCATCTGAATGATAAACAACGTATGAAACAAGCAGTTTTAAAACAAGAAAGATTTATATTTCAAAGAATAATAGAGGCTGTTTTATTTGGCAAACTAAAAATGAAATTCGACTTACAAATGACGTGTTTGGTTGCAAATAATCTTCGTGTCGGCATAAATAAACTACACAACAAAATACAATAACTCTTAATACTAAACAACACTGCGTCTATTCTCAATATAGAGAGACACTAGTTCTCATGTGAAAATAGATTTTCCTTGGCTTATTAAATGTTGTCACTCGCGTTCAAAATTTTAAACAATCTTTGTCCGATACTATCCGACCTTCTCTTAAGCGTATTTTGAAAAATTGAATATTTCAAGAGTTTTTTAATATATCTTATTAATAACTAACTCTAATAACTTTTTGAATATATCGAGTGTGTTTTGAAAAAATCAAAAATATTAGATTTTGAAACAGATTTTTTTTCTCAATTTTTCATAATCGTTGCAACTTGTAAGAAAGATTTGTACTTACTTACATACATATGTGTCATTAGAGAAATATTATTTACATAATGCCCACAAATAGCTATAAAAATCTTTTTATTTATGCTTCTTATGTAAATAAATGTTATTTACATAACACGCATAAATAAGCATATATTCCGTTTAACGAGAGAATGACCTCGGATCGAACGAAAACTCGTCCGTTTTGCACAGGTCTTCAGCGTTGTACAACGTTGTACAGCGTTACATTGTCTGCTATGTGTAAACCGAGATTATTTTCTCGTTGAACAGAGATAATTTTTGCACATTCTTTTATCCATAATTCAACGATATTAATATCGATTACGAAACAACCACATCTGCAAAACAAACGATTTGAAAACTAAATGATTTGAAATATATACGAACATAAAAGTGTATGTATAGCGGACGATGTTTGATCATTGACGGTTATCGTTTTCTGTTTCAGCTCCCAGATCTTCGAACGCGGGTACCAACAATTTGCCACCGTTGACGTTTCACCACGTGCACGGTGACAACATCAGGCTGTGCAATGGCGGTACAATCGCTCGAAGACACGAAAGTTTTTGCAAGGGTGTCACTTTTAGCGCCAGACCGGTGCGAGTAGGCGAGAAGGTGAGATTCCTCGATTGCCGTAACGGCTTTTAATAAATCACTAATCTATCCTGACTGGCGCCCGTGTCGATTGTGGGAAACTGACGACTCTCGTTACGCTCGAGAAATCGCTGTTCGCATTCCTCGGAATATTAAAACGGATCGCTGCCGCGACTATGAAAATAATGTATTTTTTGCGTAGGTCGTTGTTTTGCATATCGTCCAGGTTGAGAGTTACAAACCTCCGGCGATGCTCGCGTTCAACAGACTTATCGCATGTCTGTCTGTAGTTATGTAACGCGAGTAGATCGTATAACCGCGCTGAATGATTCAAACAATTTTCACGGAATCATCCGGTCTTCCAATCTGAACGAATATTCAAAGACTTTACTGATATAAGACAGGTGGGCGTGCGTCGTTTTGGGTGTTTAAGCGTGTTTTCAATTTTATGACGTATCTAAGATTAGTCGTAAAATGTATAATGACGTAATATGTGGGACGAATAATCGAGCGTAATTAATTCCCGAAGATGCCTCGAATAAAGCTCCATTTTAGGATCGCTCGAGCGGCACCTCTATCGTTTCACAAGGTGGCTTCTTTTCTTTTCTCTTTCTTGTAAATCAAATTGCGTTCTACATGGTCGCTTTTCTGTGAAACTGTGCAGGTCTGCGTGAAGTTCCTGGAGATTTCCGACAATTGGAGCGGCGTGATTCGTTTCGGCTTTACCAGCAATGACCCGATCAATCTCCGAAGTGGTTTACCAAGGTACGCGTGCCCAGATTTGACAAATAAGCCAGGTTACTGGGCTAAAGCCCTCGCCGAGAGGTTCGCGGAGAGAGATACGGTACTCTTCTATTACGTTACATCGGCTGGTGACGTGCATTTTGGTGTCAATGGCGAGGAGAAGGGTCTCTTCTTCAGCGGCGTCGAGACTCGAGGTCCGCTCTGGGCGATCATCGACGTCTACGGTAACAGCACCGCGATTGAATTTGTCGATCCGAATCGCCAGCACTTCAACAACATACGTAGGGGCGCCGAGCACAGCAACGAGGACAATGCGCAGCATAGTAGGCACTCGGCCATGGACGACGCTAGTAACGCCGGTCGAGATGTCGAAAGGATCATCGTGCCGTCTATGCAGAACATGTCGATTCATCATGAACCTGACGTGGAGTTACCCGGTCTCAGATTTCAACCCCCTGGCGTCCTTTTCACGCCTCTGCCTTTCCACTCGTGAGTACATCGAACGTGTTAAATCATCCACTCACGTTTTATTCATGATTCAGTTAATACATGTTGCGGAAAAGATTCTTTTATTCGCTGACTTAAACCGTAATTAATAATTGAATTATCCGGAGAGAATTACTTAGGATCAACTTGTCTGCTTCGAAACGTCATTTACACAATATTACGGTTTCTGATTAAAGTTGTCTGATCAAATTAGCAAAGTTTCACATTACTCGACGCGATAGTTTTTTTTTGAGAGATTAACGCGAAAGTTGAAAGTCATTGATTTGGAAGCAATCAAACAATGGAAGCATATAATCATCCACTGCGCCGCATAGTGGTCACTTTTGTGAATTTGAGCGCGCGAAAGTCAAAAATTCAATTGGACGTTTTTAAACTTTTTTTATTGCATAAAAATAAGTCTGAATACTTGAAAGTATGAAATCTAAAAATAATTTATTCAAAAATCGAGTGAGGAATCGTTGGTAATGAACGATTCTACAAGATGCACTTATTGCGACTCGTGCCCTGATTTCAATAAGTGAGTTTTTGCTAAATAGAGGTTTTTCTTTCTGTTCTTACTGTGGATCCTATAAATATAAATAAATAAGCACTTTATAATCTGAAATTAATAAGAATTTTAAATGTGAATAAAGGAGTTTATGACTTAAAAAATTGGCTTTACAAATTTCTATTTCTTTTTACATATTTTGTGAAGCTTGATAAAGGAGAAAACTCGGAATTGGCGTGAAAATTCAATCAGGTTATTTGCATAGAGTTCTTAAATTACTTTCTAATAATTGTTTTACATTAAATCTAGCTGCAACTTTAAATTGTTTTACATTAAATCTAGCTGCAACTTTAGATTTTGTGCTCATTCTTAGTTTTGGCATGCGAAGTGCGACGAGAAGCATTATTTTGCGTTTGGCGGGATAAACCAAACATTAAAAAAACTGATGCAATTTTGAATTTTTTGATGCAGAGAAGTGATTTTTTCGCAATGAGATTTTAATCAATTTTTTTCTATATTATTTTTCTATATTATTTTTTTTCAATATTTTCCTAAATCCCATTTACAAATTCATTTAAATTAGTTTCTATCCTTTCGTGAGATTTTCTCAGCATCAATTTTTCCAAGCATCAAACACGTTTTATCAAATAAAACAATTTCGCTCAGATAAACGAAGTGACCACTGTTCAGCCGCACAGAATTAATTTGCCATTCACTTTTCATGATTTCCTAAGACGCCCATCATTAAGTGAACGAGTGCCGCCGAGATTAATGGCTTCTTCATTGTCTTTCTCCGCAGGACTCGAGGTAGGAACATCTGCTTCAGCAACCAGCAGTGCGTGGCGACGCGTACGGACACGGAGTTCTGTCACGGCTACGCGTTCACGAGTCGGCCGTTGTTATTGGGAGAGCGATTGGTCGTGCAGATTCTCTCTACAGAACCAATGTATGTTGGCGCTTTAGCCCTAGGCCTGACTTCGTGCGACCCGGCACGGCTAACGGCAGAGGATTTGCCGGATGATAGCGACTTGCTGTTAGATCGTCCTGAATACTGGGTGGTCTCCAAAGACGTGGCGTCGAGTCCGCAGCCAGGTGACGAAATTGCCTTCACGGTCACGCATTACGGCGAGGTGCAGATGAGCAAGAATGGTGGTGCGCCCAATGTCGTCATGCACGTCGATCAGAGCCTTCAATTGTGGGCGTTCGTGGATGCCTATGGAAGCACTCAACGTGTCAGAATGTTGGCCAGTAGACCGACCTCACCGCCTCGGCAACGTCCGAGCAATCCCTCACCTGCCAATGTCATTCAACAGCAACAGCAACAGCAGCAGCAGCAGCAGCAGCAACAACAACAGCAGCAACTTTCGAATCATAGCAATGCCGCCACGGAATTGTCTAGATTTTCCGAGATGGTGCAGTTCAAACCAGCGGTGGGCGGCGGAACAGTACTCGTCGTGAATCTACCGCCTCAAGCCGGTTACCCGACACCACCGCCGCCCACGCCACAGCCGATTTACGCTTCCGCGACGCACAGGAATTCATCAACGCAACCGGTGCATCTTTCGGCGGCAGCGACGGTGACTGTTCCTGCGCCAGTTCCACATCCTGGATCCTCCAGACAATCCTCGCCACCGTTGACCGGAACAATGGCCAGTACCGGCTCGTCGACGTACGTCGACCCGGTGACCTACCAGAGCCTGGATGGCACTCTGACATCGTCACGCGCGACTTCATCTCATCTGCATCAATGGGGCGAAGGCCTGCAGCCGACGTTGAGCGAGTGCTCTATCTGCTACGAGCGCAGTATCGATAGCGTGCTTTACATGTGCGGCCACATGTGTATGTGTTATACCTGTGCGATTCAACAATGGCGTGGCAAGGGTGGCGGTCACTGTCCGCTTTGCCGAGCGCCAATTCGCGACGTCATCCGTATTTATCGTTCTTGAACAATTCGGGAGTGACCGAAGAATGAAGAGAGAAAGAGTGTGCGGACGTCTTCCTGGTTCTCAGCGCCGTCATCGCCACCGCCACCGCGTCCATCACCGTGCTTCCGTCGTCTTGGTTTCCTTCCGCGTCGAATCCGTCGCGCTTCATCGCCATCGCGCTTCTCGCCCGCCGCCTTCATGATTACCGGAACGAACAAAATCGAAGCGGAATTCGCCGCCTTCATACTGCCGTATCTCTTTTTCTATTAAAACAAATGAGGCACGTTCCAGCAAGTAAAACAAGTAGATAAACCGAGAAACGAGATTTTTCCCATAGGATCTTCTTGGGGATTGCGAAGCGCAAAGTTGCGCTGAATCGAATATTTAACTCAATTAATATTTAAGGCAGTTTGCGTCGTGTTAGCGTAATCGCGTCGTTGTCAATTAACACATTAATGGGTGGACCATGCACAAAGAAAGCAGCGGTGCTTTAAAAATCGCGATCACTGCCATCTCTGTCGATCAAGCGAGAGCGCGTAGATGAATTGCCTCGGATACGAACAATAGAAAGAGAGAAAGAGAGGGAGAGAGTGAGAGAGAATGAAAGCGATAAAAGGCTGTAATGTTGGTTAAATTTGCTTGTATATCAATATTCTGTCTGCTAATTTGTAAATGAGAGAAACGTGAATGACTGCGAATTGTATGATTGTGTTATCGACAAAAAGAGTTATCGATTCTAGATATTTTCACATGCGACATAATCATCATTATACCATTACCAGTTACTACTATCACTCTAAACTATTGCTATTCTACTACTATTACTATTACTATTTACTACCATAAATCCAATCTTTAATTATTATTTTATTATTACTATTATTATTAATATTTTATCGCTACTATTAATTATTATTAGTTGTTCAGTTCATTGTAACTTGTCTTTAATTATTCGCGAGTAGCTTCATTTGCCACGACCGCTATTATTTTTACGATTTGCCGATTAGTGAGTGATGATTGGTGAATTAACATAGTCATTATCTCGTAGCATTATTATTTAACGGACCGTATAATTACTTAGCGCAAACTTTCTGATCGGACGCCTAGGATATTTGGATAGCTTAATCCGTCTCCGGCTCTCCTTTCTAGGGCGATCGAAAGGACTTCGTCGTCTTATATCCCGACCACGATGAGAGTGTGATGGACTCGAGATCCAATAGTGTTCATCTTTCTCGATTATTTCCGCCTTGGACGATAATATTTGAGCGTCCGTAATTTTCGCCGATTGTGTCAGGCGGGTTTTTACCAAAGATCTTAAACGTTTCCCGCCTATTTTATCCGGTCTTCGCGATACTCCAACGGATATTCGCGTACAGGCAAATCCTGACAATGACAATCGCTTCAATCTAGATAACAATATTTGCTGAACGTCATGCGAATTTTCATCGAATTTTCAGCGTCCTTTAAACACGGATTTCGTTGATATTGGATTGATTATATGCCTGAAGATAATTAGTAAAAGATTTTTGGCCTTCACGTAGCGATTCTACAGATGCATGTTTTTACAAAACGTTGCGAAGCACTGTACAATCGACTTGAAAGTCGATTGCGAACAGTAAAGCTTTTTTTAAATATTTTTTTAATTCAACAGAACTTATAATAGAACTATTAAGAATTTATTCGAATTTAGTTATTTGATCTTTTAAACGTGAAAAGAGATGAGAATACATGAATATTGATTCTATTGATTCTTGAACAACTCAGAAAGTCTTGTTAACCTTTGAGAAAGTGTCTTGCGTGTTCAATATATCTCATCTTGCATTTGTAAAATTTTACATTTCGGAGAGAGATTGTTCTAGGCAAAGTTTACAAATATCTTTGTAAATCTACATTCTTCGATCAGTTATGAATGAGAAAGGAATTGTCCTCATTATATCGATAGAGAATTTGTTAGTTTTATTTTACGATTTGTTTTTCTAAGAGAGGAAGACAAATGTTTCACAATCTAGAGAAAACTTGAAACAACAAAACGATTTTCGAGCTAAAGGGGATGACGTATCTGGCTCTTTTAAAGAGTTAATTTTTAACAAGTACGAAAGAAATGAGGAGGAAGATACTTCCTTCTCGAATATATAATAACAGATGCGCAATAAAGGTAGTGAAAATCTCTAGTCCAGTGAGTGGCAGGCTTAATCTGCCAATCCAAAAAGTATAATGAAAAGAACAAGGTAAAAAGCTTTTCTCTTTTTTTCCTCTAAATAAACGGAAGAGAGAGAATGGGTAGATACAGGGAAAGAGAGAGAGACCGTGAAATTTTATAGATACGAAAATATGCAAATTATTACGCGCGTCTGCCAACGAATGGCGCAATCCAAGATTCTATTAAAAGAATATAATAATAGATTATTATTATTCTATTGATATGATATGACGAGATAAGGATTTGTTCCAAAATGTCGCTGACGTAGCGACGATAGAGATGAAGAAAAATAGGGTAAGACGCTTGATAATAATTACGAATGTTTATCATTGTCATCGTTATCGTTGTGATCAGCGTAATTAGTTGTGTTAATTCTGTCGTCAGCTTGGCAGCACCTCGATCATCGTTCTTATATTTCTACTTTGATTTACTATCGTCTTTATTATAATTATATGATTATGTGACTAACGACTATTTAATTCGGCATTACTTGCAGAGCTTATTATGTCTGTAAGACAGAGAAAGACTATTATTTCTTCTTTGCAATATCCTCTTTTAAATTTCTCATGTATCAGAGTAATACGCACAAGTATAGGAGTCGTATTCTCAAAAAATATCGCATATGAAAGCATTCAAAAATAATATGATGCATATGTATACATTACGTATATTATAGATTTTCAATATTTTCTAATGCGATATTTTTCGAGAATAAATCCCCTAAACATTTACGATTTTTGAACTACACTTTACTACATTCGAAAAAGGGGAAAAAATAAAAGTTACGCGCTATGCGAGATTTTCTCTGACCGTAATGTAAAGATGTCGACGGAAATTTATACATATGTAATATAATTCGTGCAGCCGAGTGCTGTTCTACAATAAAAAGCCTATAATATCTACGAGTGGTGTTCTGTCTTTCATTTTCCCTTTGAAAATACCTTCCATTAAAAACTTAATAAGTTTCCCTAAGTTTCCGATCAAAGAATATATATAACGGACTAAAGAGAGTTCAGATTCTTTTATTATATCACAAAGACGCAAAAATTCATATACCTAAAACAAAAACAATACATACAAAACATGTACAAGAAGATAACAAAACAATGTAAAAATCCTACAAAAACGGTGACTGAATAAAAAAAACATTCATCTATCCCACAAAAAGTACATGCGTTCTTAATGCATGCGATTGTCACTGCGAGTCTTTTACAGGTAGTTACATTTCTTCTTCGCCACCGACATCCAGGGAATCCGTGCCGACTTCTTGATAATCTTTCTCTAACGCGGCCAGATCCTCTCTGGCTTCATTAAATTCACTTTCGTCCATGTTTTCGCCGATGTACCTGACGTATTACAATTCGCAAATAGAAACAATTTATGCAAGTCTCTAATTTCGTGAAATCAAAAAATTTTACCAATGAACGAAGGCTCGTTTGCTGAACATAAGATCGAATTTTCGATTCAGTCGGGCCCACGCCTCTGCGATCGCCGTGGTGTTCGCCAACATAGCCATAGCTCTTTGCACCTTCGCCAGATCACCTCCCGGTACTACAGTTGGTGGTTGATAATTGATGCCTACCTATTATATTCAAATCAAATCAATAAAATGTCAGAATTGATGTCAAAAGCTAAAACTAAAAATGTAAAATATTCTAAAGTAGAAAACTGCAGATATAACCAAACTAGTAAATCAGAATGTATATTCCGAAATGTTTTTTACATTGATTATAACACATGGTAAAATTTTTAGAAATCACAATTCACAAATTACTGCAAAATCCTCGTTAATATCACGAAAAAAAATTGCTAGAAAAGAAACCTTGAAACCCGTTGGACACCAGTCAACGAACTGTATCGTTCTCTTAGTTTTGATAGTCGCGATGGACGCGTTGACATCCTTTGGCACCACGTCGCCTCTGTACAATAAACAGCAGGCCATGTACTTGCCCTTTCGCGGGTCGCACTTGACCATTTGCATGGCTGGCTCGAAGCAGGCTGAGGTAAGCTCCATCACGGTGAGCTGTTCATGATAAGCCTTCTCGATGGACACAATGGGCGCGTAAGTTACCAGAGGAAAATGTATTCTAGGATAGGGCACGAGATTCGTCTGAAATTCGGCGAGATCGATATTGAGGGCACCGTCGAACCTCAGAGAGGCTGTGATCGAGGAGACAATCTGACCAATGAGCCGGTTCAGATTTGTGTAAGTTGGTCGCTCGATGTCCAGATTACGCCTACAAATATCATAGATTGCCTCATTGTCTACGAGGAATGCGCAATCAGAATTCTCCAGCGTAGTGTGAGTTGTCAGGATTGCATTGTAGGGTTCAACGACTGCTGTGGAAATTTGCGGTGACGGATATATGGCGAATTCTAGCTTCGCTTTTTTGCCGTAGTCCATAGATAGTCGGTCCATCAGCAGACTAGCAAAGCCGGATCCAGTGCCGCCGCCAAACGCGTGAAAGATGAGGAAACCCTGTAGACCACTACACATATCAGCTATTTTGCGAATCCTGTCTAATACAAGGTCGATGATCTCTTTGCCTAGAGTGTAATGGCCACGCGCGTAATTATTTGCGGCGTCTTCCTTGCCAGAAATCAATTGCTCGGGATGGAATAACTGATGGTACGTTCCCGTGCGTACCTCATCTAAAGAACGACAATGATAAGTTGCAAATTTATATTGATGTTGTCTCATTATTAATTACTGTCGTAAAACGAGTTTACCTATTACTGTTGGTTCGAGATCGAGGAAAACTGCTCTAGGTACGTATTTTCCACCACCTGTTTCGCTGAAGAAGGTCTGGAAGCCCTCATCGCTCGTGCAGGTTTGCGGTGGCAACATACCGTCAGGTTGTATACCGTGCTCCAAGCAATAAAGCTCCCAGCAAGCGTTGCCCATCTGCACGCCGCCTTGGCCGATATGGACCGAAAGTACTTCGCGCTATTAGTTTCGATTAATTAATGTATCTTATGGCAAATCTACATTCTTTACCATTTTAAAATATCAAATCTCTCATTATTTAATAAACTCATGTTTTTTAATTTTGAATTTATGATTCCTAACATTTGTAATTGTATCGAAAGGTAGTAACACATATCGATCTTTTCATATTTTATCTTTTTTTATATAAATCATTTAATATTTTATCATGCGGAAAACCATAATAATTTTTGAATTGCTAAATTTACAAATGATTAAGCTATATTTTTCGATATTTACCATTTTGAAGACTCGCTAGTTTGTAATAGATGGGATAAACGAGCGTTATTGGCACCGGAAATGTATGACACAGATTAATGACAAGATGATTTGTTTTGCGATTTTCTTTCTCGTTGTCCAGGGAAACGGCAAAATACATATAAAAATCTAGTAAGCCTTAATTTTCAGATAGAATTTTTAAATAAAATATCGATGTTGCGTCATAAAAAGAATTAATTATTAAAATATTCAAATTTTCAATCCTTTAGATATATAAAATTTATTTTTATATTGGAAGACCGAGAATAAAAAAATGTCAAAAAGTTAAATTTCTTTTTTATACATACATTTTTTTGAATTAAGAAATAATATGTACATATATATTAATATATAATAGATAAATGTATAACAATGTTATTAATGTGCATTACGCCTTTTGTCTCATTATAATCCTATTTCTAAAATTTTAATTAATTAATATATCGCATTTATTTTATCTATTTTATCGCATCTATTTTAATTAATAAATCGCATAGATATTAACTTGTTTGTTTTTTTAAAAGCACAGCAGTTAATTAATTTAAAAATGGCGGATGATATCTAAAAGGCATATTTAATTCTTGAATTCGTTAATTAGTATAAATAAACGATTATTGGCAGTATATGGTTTGTAAAAATAATCTCCGTACAAAAGATTAGGCAGAAGATAGTATTACTTGCTCAGAATCATACGAAAAGTGCAAGTGCTCAACGAGCACGTGAGATCTTCTTGCTTTTATCGTTCTCAATATCAGGTGGCGGACCTTTGGCACTTTGATGTCGATTGTAAACGCTAAAAAAAATGACAAATACTTGTTCAAGATTTCTTGACTTTTCTCGATTAATTGCAGAATGTTAATCCAAATTCTAAAGTGTTAAAAATGAGAATTATGAGGAAATTCGTATAAAACAATAATTCAAAAATTCTTCGAAATATTCGACTATGTTCAAAAATCAACGCTTAATAAATGCTTTTCGGATTATACTTTAGATTTAAAGAAATAGTTCTATCTTAGAGAAGAAAACTTTCAATAGTTGTGAAAGAAACATTCTGCTGAATATAGTCAATGTATAATTACAACAATTATTGCATCTAATAAAGCGACCTAATAAATACCTACTATCGATATGTTTCCGAGCGAATGTAGTCCATAACATGAGATATGCCCACTTGCAGCTGGTCGCCGATCGGTGTAACCCACGGATTGAATTCCATTCGAAACACTGCTTTGTTACTCACTAGATCCAGGTTCCCTGTAATATGAATTATGCAGTATATACGTTCTACTTAATTACTACTATGTACATGCACATATTGCAGTATTCTATCTACCTATCTCGGGAGGCAAAACTGTTAAACGATTTCCCTGAATATGCAGCTCCCTGAGACGTGTCAGCTCTCCGATCTCTTTTGGTAATTCGATCAGATCATTTTCCCTTAATACGAGCTGAAATGTTTCAATCGAGAGAATCTCGACGAGAGAAACGGAACATTTTTTTATAAAGCTGTAAAACTACGAAAACTCTAAAATCCTCTTACAATTTGAAGATTTTTCAACTGGCCGATTTCAGGCGGCAGATACTCAAAATCATTGTCGGCAAGATAGAGCGCTCTTAGAGTCTCTAAAGAAAAGACAGATTAATATGCGAGTTTTGCGAAGAGGCGTATTAGACGATCTAACAACCGTAACTGACCCATCATGAAGAAATTTCCAGGAAGGTTCTTTTCACTGAGATTGTTATACGTTAAGTCCAACACCTCGAGAACCGGAAACGCGCCAAAGCCTCGAGGAAGCACGTCTAACCGGTTCATTCTGCCGGAAGTTAAATATTCTAAAATTAGGAATAAGAACACGTCCTGTAAAAAGTAGATACTGACCCTACATTCAAGATCCTCAACTTCGGCATTTGCGATAGAGATATAGGCAGCTCGGTGATGTGATTGTTGAAGAGATTCAATATCTCCAGGTTGACTAGATTGGCGAGACCCGGTGGCACCGCTGTACCAAAACAACAATTTTTGCGATATAACAATTAAGTTATCGGACAATATAAATTGTGTTAAACTTAAAGATACCTCACCTTGAATTTTATTGTGACTTAGCGTCAGCCTCGTTACATTAATCATATTCACTGAAACATGCAAAGGCTTTTGTAAACTTATAATGTACTTCGAGAATTTATTTTAGTGATGGTTTTGATAATTATAAGTTTATCTGTTTTTTATATAACTGAAATAATGTACACTTTTTGAACTTAAAATGAAATAGGTATATATTTATATGTATATTTATGTATATTTATATAATTATATGTATAATTACAAATCTAAAGTAAAAGGTATAAATACAAATATCAAATTAGATGAATATTTGAAATATATGTAAAAATAATCATTCAATAATTATATTGAATTTAACTTCATCCTCAGATTCGTAAGAAGCATACATATTCTTTTACATGTGTAATTCGAAAAAATTTGAAAAAATTCTATTCAAATTTTAAGAGATATTTAACATTTCAAAATTATACTTTGGAATAAATATAATATAACTGCTTTCCCATTTTAGGAAACAATATCGATACAAGTATCGTTCTATCTTTGTTATTCATTGACTGTCAAAAAAGATAGAATGAAAAGGATATTAGGTCGATAATTTCTAAAAGGAAGGAGAGCCTATTTTCTTGAAATTTTTATAATTTCAAAGCGGAAAAAGAATCCTCTTTACGTTAACATTTCAGTACAGTAAATTTAAAAATTCGCGTTCGCGCAATCTAAATTATATTATCTTTAATCGTTCGCATTATTCTACGTCAAACGCAAATTGTCAAATTTAAAAGGCGGACGAGTAAGCGCGCGCGCGCGCATACGTGAAGTCGCCCACGTGATCTGATCCGCGCAGATGGCCGTAGTGCGGATCGCGGAGCGAGGAGGCCAGCGACAAGTTGCCTAATTTGGCGATCTCGCAATGACGCGCTCGCGAGGACGCTTGGATGAGACTCACGCAATCCCGGCATTTCCTCGAACGTTGCGATGCCTTTGTCCGCGAGGTCCAGCTCGGGATTCTGGATTTCCCGGGCTTCGTCCAGTACCTTCTTCGTCTTCGACATCTTCCCTGCAGGAATACACGATACTGGCGCGGTCTGATTCATTGCGCGCGCAATAGCTGTGCTAAGCACGGCACACAAGAGTCAGGAGTGAGGAGCGTTGGAGTGTCGGACGTCGGCGTCACCCGTTATTAGTAGTGGTGTGACGAGTTTATGTGTTTATATGCTATTCTGGAGGGCCCGTTCCTGTCGTTTTTAACTCGTTAGATGGCGGTTCTTGTGCCACTTATCACTATTTTGTATTTTTATTAAGAAAAAAATTTATAAGTAATAAAAAATAAATGTTACAAAATAACAAAATAAATGTTGAATTGTTAAAAACTTTGGACTTTTACTTTTTTATTTTTCTTGATATCAAAATTTATTAATGATGCCCCATTCTTATATACTTTTTAAAGTAAAATTTACTGCCCATACAGTACTTTATCCAAGAGACACTTGAGAATATTTTTAGGATTCAGAGGAAAAGGAATGTTCATGTTGGATGTCTTTAGGATATTTCTTGGAGATCTGTACTGTATGAATGTGAATTTTAATATGATGTATAATTTATAGTTTTACTTTTAAGAAAATTTTGAAGCAACGGTTAAACTTCGAAGGAAAAAAATCTCTCTTAATTGAACCAGAAATATTACTAATTATTGGCATTATTATCATTTAAGTCTAAAATGCTTTATAAGTTAACAATTCCATGTACAAAAGCAAATGTAATTTTTTAACTTTTTTGTTCTCAGTATTCTACTAACTATTAGTATATATACGTACTACGTTAATTTTATAAAGATTTGTAATTTTGTAAAGTCATTTCAAAAATATGAGAAAAATTTAATTAGTAGATATTCCATTTCAGCATTCCTTGAAAATAATTTTGAAAGGCATTTTTATTTATTTATATATAGTAAATTAAAAATTTTATATTTTTCAAAAATTCGTTTATAAAGTATTCATTATAAGTGATATCTAAAGTATCTAAAAAGTTAAAATGCTCTTAAATGTAAGATTAGACAACAAAAAACATTTATATTAATTTAGATGTGTTCGCTTGATGCTACAAAAGACTTTGAAGCATTTTTTGATTAGTTAATTAATAAAATTCTTTCTTCCGATTGATCAATCAAAAGCTTCAAAGTATTTGTAGCGTCAAATGGATCGCACTCTCTTTTATTATGTACTATCTTCACAGCTTATTTGAAAAGATTAAAAACAATTGTGTGATTGAGTAAACGATTGACATTGTGTTAATTCGTAGTTATCTGTCAAACGTCAAATCATGGTGGAAAGAATATATATGTTATCAAATCAGGGAATCGATTCTGTATCTTGAAACGAGGTGAAAATTATAAAAGTGAGCGAATTTACTAGAATACTAATAATTTCATTGGTCAACATTTAGTAAATGTGCTTTTGTAATTTTCACCTTGGGATCGATTCTGTATCTTTAAACAAGATGAAAATTACAAAAGTGAGCAAATTTATTAGGTGTTAACCAGTGAAATAATCAGTATTCTAGTAAATTTACTCACTTTTATAATTTTCACCTTGTTTTAAAATGTATTTCAAAATACAGAATACCCTTGTTTAAAGATGTAGAATCGACCCCCAGATTACAAAGCAAGTAATGGACGAGTTCAAAACGGCAAAGCAGCTAGGCTTATCGAACGATTGTATATGATTGGTTAGATCTATAAGTAACAACCAATTATGTTCATTTACTCGGCGAGCAGTCCCTTTGTCAACTTGAACGCGTCCAATCATTCGAGAATTGAGCATCGTGTAATCTTACCTTAAGTGATGTTCATTTTTATCTATTCTTTAGGTATTGTCAAAAGTCTATAAAAGTCTCTTTTCTATAATTCTTTGAAGCATTTGATTGATCAATCAGAAGAAAGAATTTTACGAATTGACCAAATAAAGAATGCTTTTCTAGCAGTTTTATTTCGCGGAATTGTGGCAAACCTGAGTAACATTGAACGTGGCGTTGGGAGAGAAAACGGGGAATTCCGTGAAAGAAGGCTTAGTTTTGTTACGATTATCGGTCGTTTGTGTCTTCAAGATAGTATCGCTTTTTGCTTGTATTTCGAACTCCAAATACGCGTAATCACGATGGAGGAAATTCGAGTTATGGTATGATATTACATACGCTAATATTTTTATGCTAGCGATTTCTTTTGTGAGACTGCTATTCTCACACTGTTATTACACGCTTTATATGTTACCGAATTTAGCTGAGATTGCGATTACAGTGTTTAACTGAAATATATTAAAAGTAATTAAAAGTGATTTAAATGAAAATATGAGTAAAATGTTTAAAAGAATGAACATTTAGAAGATTGTTGAAAATACAGATAATACAAATGATTAATGCAAATGGCATATATTAAACTATTTTTATATATATATTACTATGTCGAAACATCGACTGTGTTCTGTAATTATTGTTCTATAATTATTGTACTGAATGATTAATTCTGATTGTTTTAGTGGTGTGATGTATTGGAGGAATTGCTTCAATGTCCCGTATGCTTAGAAGCAACACAGGGTGTAAAAATCCAATGTGTAAATGGACATCACATATGTAATGCATGCAGAGTACAGCTGCATGTGTGTCCTATATGTAAATCTACTTTTATAGGAACAAGAAATTTGGCAGTGGAACAAATTTCAGCCAAATTGCAGGATATAAAGGTATAGTTTTTATTTTTGGTTATTTTATTTCTAATTAACATAGCAATAATAGACAAAAATAATATAAGGT
>NW_012130086.1:3053727-3059314 GCF_000143395.1 Atta cephalotes
GACTAGATGATAAAATTCTAAATAAAAATATTGTTTCTTAGTTATCCCTGTTGCACCCATATCATGCTCTCAATAGAAGAGTCTTACATGATAAGATTTGTGCAGCTACTCAAACTGATCATATTTATATGCCTTCCACTGCTTCTCAAACTGAATCTGTGAATCAAGCTACACCAATTATTCCAAGAAATGAACAACAAAGATCAATATTAAGTTTGGCGCCTAGAGTAGGAAAAGGATTATATCCATGTCGTATTAGATCTTGTATAACAGAACTACCACATGGAAGAATGATTGGTCATTTGAGATATCACCATAAAGATGTATTTTTTGAGGTATAATGCGTAATCAAATTTATGAATGTGAAATTGGAATTAATTTTTTGATATAATTAAACAAAATTGCAATTTTATAATTAATTGAAATTACAGTTCAACGCAAAAGATAATGTACTACGAAGAAAATGGGATCTGGAGTATATCTTGAATCGAGATTACGATTTTGCATTCCATATCAAAGAAATGGGCTTATTTTTTTTAAACATCTCCATAAATCGTATAGGTGGTCTAATGGCTTCTTTACAAATTGTCAATTGCATCGCTGTGTGTAAACAATTCACATATATATTTGAAATAATTGGAGAATTTAATGCTTCTTATAATGGCCAGGTAAAATTATATCCATTGTTATTTGTATAAGGTGTTGATTTTTTTAACTATATTTAATATTTTAAAATAAGATCATAATTATATTTTTTATAAATAATTATAAGGCCTCTTTAACAGAATTTTTGAAGTAGCATTTTACGTTTAACATTGAAGATAATAATAACGTGATATGTTAACACAACTCATATTTTCAAACAGGTGAAATCTTGCAGAGCATCAAGGCAATGTCTTTCAAATGACTGTTTGCGCATACACGAGGATAACATGCGCCACTTAATTGATCATAAAAACTCTTTTCACTGCAATCTAACGATAAAACGTAGAGTTGATTACAGAACAATCGCGCAAAATAATCCAACGAATGCTCGTGATGACATAATGAATAATTAAAAAAACTATATAATTCATTATTGTATAAAGAAAAAGATTAGATAGTAAAATGATTATTTCGTCGATTTATTTTTTTGTAATATGTAATCTTTTTATATAAATAACTAGAGTTTATCTTTTAATTCAACATGAAACAATTTTAATTATTCATTATGTTATCAATGTCTGTATTTGTATAACTGTCGATGTAAGTAATTCAAGCAATTTAAATGTTCATCGAGAAAATAGTGTACTTTTAGATCATTTTAGATTTGCATCTCAGTACTGCCTAATTGATAAACTAAAAGGGATTAAAAAAGGACTGACTTTATTACAGATTGCAGATATAGATGCAATCACAGATATAAGATAGTACAATTTTTCCACCAAACGTTTTTAATTTAATACTTTGTTATAACCGCAGTTAGGCAGTTCTGTTTGTAAAAAAAATAGGAAGGGAAAAAAGTATTTCTTGCGTATTTTTGCCTGAAACGCTTCCTATATATTCTTTCAGTAAATTAATATCAGAAGTTTTGATGTAGAATGAGAATTTCAAGAACTTTATCGCGACGAAACGAAGGAAAACTTCGTGATGTATTGTGTAGTCACGACGTATGTGATACAACTTACATATAATATTACGGACAGAAAAGTTATTAATGTATGATACTTCTATATACGAAATAAAGTTATTACTTTAAAAACGAATTCAATCATAATTGTTGTCCATCCATCTGATTTTCAAGTATACAATCTCTGCATTTGGGATGTTGTAAAGTTGAAACACAGGATAACGCGCGCCGCTCGATCAGTTTCGATAAGTCAGACGTGTTTATTGTGAGCTTCTAAATACGCCAAAGATACAAAGTCATGCGCGCGTCACTCGTAAAATTAGTGTCTACATTTTCCTTTATTTCCTGTATACTAATTAACGTTTTGCTAAGAGCTACCACAACTTTCGCACCTCTAATACCTTTTCTTTTTCTATTTATTCCCATACGAATTAAATTGTAGTTGTGAATCGCCATTCGACAAACATTTGTCTTTCGCTTTGCTTTGCTTAATTTGCAAAAAATCCACTCCGAAAATGTATATTTCGTAGATCTTGTATGTGCAATTGAAAAATAACGAAGATTATATTACCCCTGTGCATATCATAATGCTTCGAGGAAGACACTGCACCACGGTCATCCTCAGTTATCCGCTCTTTCTTTACATATCTTTTGAGAATTTCGCATATCTCTTGTCAAATGGTTAGGTAATTATTCGTCGCCGCGCACGCTTGTGGTTACTTAAATCGGCATACGCTAAACGCGAAATTACACTCTGCTTGGCCTCCTCAGCGGATCCTCCGCGTGTCCCTTCAAGTGGTACCTCCCTCGCGTAGCGACTTTTGTTGCTCCAAAAGCCGCTCTAACGGGGAAGGACCTGGGCCGGACCACAGAGACTGCTGATGGAGCCGTGTTTTCATCGGATCTTGATTGGTTGAGCTCGAATTAATCGATGTATTTACGGTACTCCATGTGTTGCCACTGAACAAGGAGTAAGTGTTGCCGGTGCTCACTTGGGACGGCTTCTGTTCGAGCTAGATAAGAACATTATTATTCAGTTATTCAAAATACAGAATATTTATAAGATAGATAAATAATTTAATAAATAATTTAATAAATAATTTAAAATAAGAAAATCTAATTTTAAATAAATCTTATTAATATAAATTTTCATACATTAATTAAAATTATTAAATAATTATAATTATTACATGATTTTTTTACAAAAGGTTTTATTAATTATATCATGCATAATTTTTATGTGATATAAAAATTAATTTAAAAAATTTTTAAATCATATTAAAGTTTAAAGGTCTTCTGATATTTATTATAGAAATATTTCTCACTTATTTGTTTGTCTCAATATATTACACAAAATGTTGTCGTAGACACTTATATTTTAAATAACGAACTTACCTCAAACAATCTGGAATCCTCAAAGTTATTTCCTCCTGCCATAAGATGTCTGCCATGTTGTCCGTTTTGTTGCGGTTGATAATTTTTGCCTGGTGTCAATGGAATTCTACTCGCTGTATTTGCCAGAGTAGACGAATCGCTCCAGTTTGAGAACGTGTTATCATTAGCGATCGAATCCTTCATATGTAACTGGGTCGTTGCATTGCTAGCCGAACCCCACCAGGCAATCGGTGGTTGAGGTGGTCGACTGTCCTTCCACAAGTTAAAGTGCTCAGTCGGCTCGTAATTGGAGAACATGTAACTGTTCGCCACAGATTGCTGTTGCTGCTGTGGCTGATTTTTAGTTACGCTGACCTGATTCGGGAATGGGAAGTCTATTGGGTCTGAATTCTTCTTGTAAAAAGATGGTGATGGTTGACTTTGTGACAATGTTTGTCCAAAGGATTGATTCTGATTGAAATGAGTGAAGTTCAGCTGAAAATTTGACGTGTTGGTTGGGCTTTGCGAATTTGCCAACGTCGTCAAAGTTTGTTGCTGAGGATCCTTTTCATATACTGACAATGCCGACATCATCGCCGACATATTTGCCATATTCGAACCATTGATATTTAACTGACTGTGCATGTCATTTGATCTGGGATTGCTCGGCATCATGGTCTGCTGTTTTTGTAGCCCTATCGAGTGGTTTGGTTGTTCCATGCTTATACTTGATTGCAATCCCATATTATTGGTTTGCAAATTCATGCTTTGCGGTATCATGTTTTGTTGAGCAGATGATCCCAGTTGTATGTTTTGTTGCAATAACTGCCCTGGATTATGAGATACAGTCTGTGATACCCTCTGATGCAATGGTCTGCTTTGACTGATTGTATGATGTATTCCATTGATGCCTTGTGGCATCGTTGGAATTGGCTGGCCGTTATTATTGAGTTGCCCTTGCATTTGATAACGCGGCGTGTTTGCCAGCGGCGATCGATTTGCCATGAAGTTCTTGGCAAATTGTGGATTCTGCACATTAAACGATTGATTCGAGAAGCAAACCGATCCCAATGTCGATGGTTGTTGACCGCACTGCGATGTCATGCTAGTGTGTATTTGCGGAAGAATTTGTTGAACAACTTGCTGAGTTTGTTGCTCTTTGACTGTCAATTGATTTATTTGATTGGGCATGGGAATGCTAGGTGGCAATTTCGTGGATCTCTGCTGATTCTGAATCGACAAGGACTGATTCGGACTGGTAGATGGAGCGAGTGGTATCGCCGATAGCCGATTCTGAACATTAACAAGGATGTTATTTGTATTGGCAGGTTCATTAACTTTGGGTATCTCTGGAATTGATGTCGATTTGTTTGCAACAGAAGTAATCGATGGAATGGTTACTATTTTTAACTTTTTATCACTTTCTTCTTCGACAATCACAGGTGATACATTCTTGAACGTCACCTGTTTCTGCTCATTCTCTGCACGACGCATAATTGCCTGCATTGCTATATTCTGTCGTGGTTTTCTCGCACACGGAAGAGAATTTACCTCGCTGTTGCTCGTCTCTGCGGTATTCACTGAGGAATCTCGGTTTCTTTCTAAGGAGCCTTGTGGTTTAAGAATCCCCTGAAAAATTTTTTTATCTGCAAGAATCTCAAGATCGGTTTCTACAGAACTCTTGCTGCTAGCTGCTTCGGATAGTACTGGGCTCATCGAAGTATCGAGCTGTTTGTCCTTGTTTAAGCTAAGTTCTTCGAGTTCCTTCATCAATTCGTTGCTGGGCCCAGCGCCGTTGCTCATAGACGTGAATTTGTGATCACCGGTTTTCTCCTCCGTCATAATTGAGATTGGTGTTGATCCATTGATTTGATACTGAGCGAAGCAATGACCCAAATGCAAAATGCGTACCGCTCGTAACTTGTTTAATGTCGCGATATCACCTTCCAGTGCTGTATTCGTGAATCTGATATTCTCGAAACTCTTCTCTAACGGTAGAAAACCCTGAAGGTCACGATCTTCTGGCAGTGGCACTGCAACATCTGTTCCATGTAATTTTTTTTTATAGTATCATCTCTTTTATAGTATTTACTTTATAATATTATATCATATATCATTATAATATATTTTAATGTATATCCTATCCATAAACATATGCACTACATTTTCTTTAGAGTGCAAATTATGTGAATATGTGAATACAAATTATTATATATAATAATTCATTTTGAAATGTTTGTATATTGTGAAATATAATATATTTCATATATTGTGAAATATAATATACACTTTCTTACTTCTCAAATTCATTTATTAGATATATATATAAATTATTTATGTAATAAATGAAATTTAGTCACTTACATTCATCATATTTAAAATCCACTACACAATTCTGCAAGGCATTCAAAAGCACACAAAGACTGGGCCATATCTGTAATCTTGATGTAAAAGCAACTTCTTCCAAAACCGTTGGTTTTATGTTGATCCAATCAAGGCACAGTTTTACTGTAAAAAAAGATAATGTTACATAATCCATTTTATTAAAAAAATGTAAATTGCAATACTTACTAGAAGGCAAGGCAAAATACTCGATGATAGAGT
>NW_012130086.1:3061688-3066705 GCF_000143395.1 Atta cephalotes
TATATATATATATATATATATATATATATATAAAGTTTGACACGACTATCTAAATTTATTAAAAATAACATCCAAACTATTTGTTCAAAAGAATCACTAGTTCAGCTTTTATATAGGATATTAGAAATATTAGGAATGAAATGAAATATTCTATTTTCACAAACATAACCTGCATATCTCAAAATAATAGCAAATATTATTGTATAGTCTCTTAGAATATGTAATAATTTCCAAATAATAGCAATAATAATAAATTTAAAACTAATCTACAATATGCTTTTCTTCATTTTTATCTTTTACTTTTTCCTTTTTTGCAATTGTTTTTTTACAAATCATGTTTCTAGTCTTTTCCAAAATTCATCTACTTTTATCTCAGGCAACAAAAAAAGGAGAAATAAGAGGCAAAAAAGTAAGAAATAAAAAGTAGTAAGCAAGAAACAGGAAGCAGAGCACATTATAGTTTAGGAGGTGATACAGGTTCTATCAAGAGTAATCGACTTGTAATTGGAGGATTCTAAATTCAATCTTGATCCTTAACTCATGTACTTGATTTTATACAAAGTAAGATTCCAAGCAAAAGATATGATAAAAATGACAACCCGGAATTCCAATACATAAAAGTTTAAAAAAACACATTTAGTATCCTAAAATAAAATAAGGAAAAATTATAATTGTAAAAGATATGTACCTTCTAAACGGTAGATCTAAATCAAATACAGTACAGATTTCCTGTAGCAAAGTCAAATAGAAACCGCTGGCTGCTTCTAAGCACCAACTGAGCAGTGCCTGAGATTCGCCTCGCTTGGGATTCTTCCTGTCCTTGGCCTGCGACTGCAGAGTCACTATATAATTCTTAAATCCAAGACTCCACAGCTCCTGCTCGACCTTCTTGTCCAAAGCATACTCCAGATCCAGTATGAGAACCTGCTGATATATCTTTTGTAACTGTTGCTGGCATACCCAAGCATCGTTGTCATTAAGCAGATCCTTGCAACGTTGAACCTTGTCTTTTAACGGTTCCGCTTTCCTGTCAAATACATTTCGTACGTTAATGGAACGCAAATCCGAGAGACAAATTTACATATTCGTAATCGATGATGCGTTTACGATTGATGACATTTGTGATTGAACGAATCTTACTTCAGAGCCTGAACGGCTGCCTTTAGGCCCATATTCCGTCCTCCCTGCGGTCAAATGCGACGTTCTTCACCTGCACAATTTGTCACGCCGTTAATGTCATCCTAATCGAGAGAAAGGAGGAAATCTCAGTTTCGCGAAGGCTTTAATTTTGTAAGAAATTTCAAGATCAATCCCTATCTTAACCTCTCATGGGAAATTATTTTGACCTTCAATCGCGGTTGCTATCGGCAAACGTTTTGGACGAGGTACAAAAAGTATTCGTGAGCAAACGTACGTTTCGTCATCATCGATTTGGAAGGGAAAAAAAATCGACTGTGCACAATACGGTTGCAGGAAATCGCGACGCAATTGCTCGCGCTCGGCAGAAAGTTGACTAAGTGGCTGCCATTTTTTTTTCACAGCACACCAAAAGCACAAATAAGCGCAGCCCGTTACGAGTACGCGACCTAACTCTAACCTAACCTAATGATTTAAATCGGTTTTTGTCGAACACGTTTTCCTTCCTGAGTGAAAAAATAAAAAAATCAATTTAAAAAATTAAAAAACCGCAATGAGATTCGTGATTTATGCGAAAGTCGCCGTTGTTTGACACAACGGAAATAAAACTACAAATGAAAACGTATAGGTTAGGGCAATCAAGGGATGATCAGATGATGCGAATGTGTATGTGCATGACTTTTTTCTTTACGTTGTGTAAGCGCAAATATAACTAGCGAAGACGAACTGAAAATAATTTGGCGGCAGAGTTGAAAAAATATTGACAGAATGACGGCGAACGTTTTGTCGATTATGCAATTTTTGTTTTTTTGATTATAGGAACATTAGACGGAAGCTCGTGTCACATTCAAGAGTTATCTTTTTCGAAACAATTTTTCGAATTGCTTTTATGTCATGCAAGAAAATGAACAAATAATGAATTTTCGAAATGTTTTTCATTAACACGTCTCTGCATACCGGTATTTTCTTGAATGTATATATATTCACTTCACGATAAAATGTATTGCACGTTTTGAATGCCGCTGAGGTTAGCTTAGGTACATGTCGATGAAAATGTCGAACGTTATCGTGAGGTCACGCTTCAGCGGATATTTAAAACTCCTTCGGTATCTGTGGCAACGGCAAGTAAGTACGCATTTATTCTTCTGTAATTCTGTGTACAAAGTGTCTTGAAACTACACATAAAATCTTATACTTAACCTTTTCTCAGACAGAGATGTTTGATTTTTTATTTATATATCGATGATGACATTAGGAATTAACATTTAAAAAGGTGCTTCATGTAACAATTAAACCTCTAAATTGATTTATTAATTCTTACTCTGCACAAGCGGAATTTTAATCTCAAATTTTTTCATTTTTAATTTTTAAAAATAAAGATTTTAACATTTCAGTTGAAAAATTATTTGATTGTGTAGAGATGTTGAAGAGCAACTGAATTTTTTCACATTTTTTAAAAGCCTAGAATAGGCTTTTAAAAAAACTTTGACTGGAGAAGAAAGATCCAGATTATAGATGGAGAGAGTAAAAATATGAAATATGTAGGAGGATTAATTATATAATTATAATTATATGTTAATTATACTAAATTATATTATATTAAATTAATATATAATTATATAATTATAATTATATAATAATTATAATTTAGTATAAAGTTTGGTAATTATTTTATTAATAGCTTTATCAATGTCAGTTATCTCTGTTTTTTGCTTATTCCAGCATTGCACAGTAATTGATTCAACCAAGACTAAGCAACAGAATTTAGAAGCTAGACAAAGAGAAATCATGGCACGTGGCCTTCCAAAACGAAAATACATAAAGGAAGTGAAACAAATTTTGCTTATTGCCTCTGGTAAAGGTGGCGTTGGGAAATCGACAACAGCTGTGAATTTGGCAACTGCTCTAAAAATTATCGAACCAAGGAAGTCCATCGGATTGCTGGATGCTGACGTTTTCGGACCTTCTATACCTCTGATGATGAACATACATAAATCACCTATTCTAAATCAAGAGAATTTCATAGAACCTCTTGTAAATTATAATGTAAAATGGTGATTAATTATCAGATGCTTCAGATAATCAAATAAATGGAGGTTATACTTTAATCTTATATTTCATACAGTATGTCCATGGGATTTTTAATTGATGAGAAATCACCAGTTGTTTGGAGGGGACTCATGGTGATGAGTGCATTGGACAAGCTAATAAATCAAGTAGCATGGGGACCACTTGATTATCTTGTTATTGATACTCCTCCTGGGACAGGAGACACACATCTTTCTTTGATTCAGACTCTTTTTATCACTGGTGTGTTGTTGGTAACGACACCACAAAAAGTTGCGCTAGACGTGACCAGGAGAGGTGCGAATATGTTCAAGAAGTTGAACATTCCTGTCGCTGGTATCGTGGAAAATATGAGCAATGTTACTTGTCCAAAATGTATGACGGAAGTACCTCTCTTTGATAACGCCATGCTCTCGTTAACCAAAGAACTAGGTAATAAACTTATCAGTAATTACATTATTTATAATTAATAATAAGCTAGGAATATATAAATTGTAACTATATACGAATATTTATGTGAAAGATATATTAATGTCTTTTTTTCGTGGTTTGTCGTAGGTGTAAGTATTTTACAGAAGATACCAATGCACGAGAGCATCGCGGAAAGTTCAGATAGCGGTAAACCGATCGTCCTGGCAGCACCAAAGAGCAGTCAAGCAGAAGCTTATAAAAAATTAGCAGAACATGTTGTTACATTTTTAAATAAGCAGGAAATGAATGAAGAATGATAAAATAGAATGACTAAAAAAATATGTTTCTTATCCTTCTGCATATATTAATAAAGGAATACTATTATCGGTATTTCCTAAAGTATTACATATTGATTTGTAATTTTTAATACATCTTTACATACATCTTTAAAAAAGTAATTATTTATAATAAATGTTTTATACAATATATAACATAATAGTTATAATCTTAATAATAATTACATTCAATGAATTTATATGCGATTATTAATTTTTTCTCTTAGCTTTAAATTTGTGGCCGAACATTTTTATATTTTAAATCTTGTGACGTTAGAAATTGGTCCGAAATCTCGAATGGAGAAAAAATTGATCAATTGCATTGTGATTGAATGTTCAGAAAATAAAATGATTTATTAATTTTTTTATCTGTCCGGTAGACTTCGGACTTCTAGCATCGTGGACACAAAATATTGGCCAATCACATCTCGTTGCATTGCGAACGGGACATGGGCATGCGCTATTGCGCTCTCTGTATTCTAAATCGGACTTGAGCGTCCTGTTGGTGTCGGCGGTGTCGGCACTAGTCGGCACTCTCGTGTTTTCCCAATTTTGGCGGGCCGGTCGCTCTGTTCCTGCTTGGCTTTCGCTCTTCAATTTTCTCTCGACTTAATAAACTTACGGCGGATAAATGATGGCAGACAAGGACGGAGGTAAGGGCATACGTATTTTCGATATTGGTTTCGGCGTGCTTCACTTTCTTACGAAAACAAACAATTCGATCGACAATCTCGGAAGGACGCTGCGACATACCGCTGCCTTCCTATCAAGAGCACGGCATGATCTTTTCTTTCCTCTCTTTTTCGTCGCGTGTTGGAAGTATAAAGAAAAAATTTGAACGACAAATGAGCTTGATTGTGTTCTTGACACCGGAAGTCGTGAAAATCCCGCGTCTCTGGAACCGGTCGACAGTCCATCGAACATTGTGCGCGATACGTGCGATTATACTTACTATATATATTATATGTATATATATATATATATATATATATATATATATATATACTATATAAGTAAATAAATAAGTAGTAACTAACTAAATAAATAAATAACGTAGTATTGTTCGT
>NW_012130086.1:3066725-3084934 GCF_000143395.1 Atta cephalotes
TTAGTAAACGAACTTACCTACTTTCGTATTAACGTTAAACTTTAAAGTAAGTAGGTCGTCTATTACGTAACGTACGTTATTTCTTTTACTTTTCTTCTATAGTATATATATATATATATATATATATATATATATATACACTCTTAATTAAAATACTGCATCTTTAATATTTGTATAAATAAATATATTATTTTAATTGTAAAATAAATACGATTAGTAATAACGTAAGATTTAATACATCGGAGGGTAACAGTAATAAATTATGGTACAATTGGCGAGAGAGTATGATTCTTGTAAAAAAATTTGCAGAATATATTTTCTTTGATTGGTTGCACAGTCCCTCATCAAACACGGTTTTAAATACGAGAGCAATGGCTTTGTCGAAGTGTATTTCTTTAAAACATTGTTTGCCCCGTGCAATTAGATATTGTTTATATGAGCAACCTTAAAGTTTGTTTATATGACTACTTATTTATTGTAAGAAATGTTATTATTGCCTCTGATAGTTAGTTCTCACTGATCTTTAAAAATGAAAATACGAAGCAGTCGTTTAGCTATGCATAAATTTCCAAGTAATCAAGACCAAAATTTGGAATAACCTGATGTAAGAAATCTTAAGCTTACACCATCTTTCTATGATGGATAAATCAAATCATATACTTGAGCCTACACCATCTGCTATGATGGGTGAATCGCAACCGATTAAAGGTATGTTGATTATGTTGAGTATGATTCAAGAAGCTGAATTGGAGAAAAACATCAAAAAAAGTGACAAACCGAATAAGAAAAATACACCAACTAAGATTGTAAGGATTAATTCTATACAACCAAATGTACCAAATACTATCAAAAGAATTAAATACAATGGACTTGAATCTTCACAAGGTAATTATTATAAAACACCCTATATAATGGGAACAATATACAAATATATAAATATAGGTTCTCTCTTATGATCTATTTAAAATTGTGTACTTTAAAAACTGTGCAACCAATCGAAAAGATCAGTTATCTTTTATTTATGAAAATGAGAAACTCGTTATTTTTACTAATATTGCATTTCTAATTCATCTAATAATTTTTTCATCTATTATGCCTCGCCAATTGTTTACCTACATTAAATAATTTATCGTGTCCAGTAATTACGTATTATATAATATTATTTATATTATTTTATATTTTATCAAAGTATTTTCTAAGATATAGAAATTTTATGTAAAAGGAGATTTAAGCGCCGCTGTTTGTTCAGAGGGCTTTGACGACGCTGTGGAGGAACGTATTATCAATGAGGAATATAAAATATGGAAGAAGAATACACCATTTTTATACGATCTTGTGATGACACATGCTTTGGAATGGCCTTCTTTAACGGCTCAATGGCTGCCCGATGTCACCAGACCTGAAGGAAAAGATTATTCAATCCACAGATTAATTTTAGGCACTCATACTTCAGACGAACAAAATCATTTGCTCATCGCCAGCGTCCAGCTGCCAAATGAAGATGCCCAATTTGATGCTTCTCATTATGATAATGAAAAGGGTGAATTTGGTGGATTTGGTTCTGTGAGTGGCAAAATCGAGATCGAGATTAAGATTAATCATGAGGGTGAAGTTAATAGAGCGCGATTCATGCCGCAAAATCCGTGTGTAATCGCAACAAAAACTCCCTCGAGCGACGTGCTTGTATTTGATTATACTAAACATCCCAGTAAACCGGATCCCAATGGAGAATGTCATCCGGATTTGAGGTACTTAATGATTTATTAAACAAATAGAATACCAGAGTATATTTATGTTAATATTATGTTTATTGTATATTTAAATATTACAATTGCAGATTGCGAGGACATCAAAAGGAAGGCTACGGACTTTCGTGGAACCCGAATCTCAATGGATATTTACTTAGCGCGTCTGACGACCACACAATTTGCTTGTGGGACATCAATGCCACACCGAAGGAAAATCGTGTTATCGATGCGAAAACTATCTTTACAGGACACACAGCCGTGGTTGAAGACGTTGCTTGGCATCTGTTACATGAATCATTATTTGGTTCGGTCGCTGACGATCAAAAGCTCATGATCTGGGATACTAGGTGATTGCCATCTTTAAATGGCTACGTTTACACCGTGCGCAAGCGTCCGCGATTTATACGATATATAACTTTGTTTATAATAGGAAACAATGTTACAATAGGATAAACAAGTATTATACACCTATTATATAGATCGCGGACTAAAGGTACATAAACGTAGCCATTAATAGTACAATTGATTGTATTTTTTAGACTTCTAGGTAAATCTATTCATTTCATTTTATATTTTCGTTAAATTTTAGTTAAAAGTCACTTAAGAATATAATATAATACTTAAGATAAAAATATTAAAAAATTTTTAATATATAATAAAAAAAATTGCAAGAAAATTTATATTCTCTGTTAATTTATAGAATCAATATTCTCTTGATACAATTGATATTAATGTCATTAAAATTATAGTTTAATGCAGCGTATTGAGAAATATATTGCGATATTACATCGTTAAATTTGTTATATTTGCAGATGCAATAATACTAGTAAACCAAGTCATACTGTTGATGCTCATACCGCTGAAGTAAACTGCTTGAGTTTCAATCCGTATTCTGAATTTATATTGGCTACTGGCAGTGCTGACAAGACTGTAGCACTTTGGGATTTACGAAATCTTAAATTGAAGTTACATTCATTTGAGTCACATAAGGATGAGATCTTCCAGGTCCAATGGTCACCACATAATGAAACTATATTAGCGAGCAGTGGCACAGATAGACGATTACATGTTTGGGATCTCAGCAAAATCGGCGAGGAGCAGTCCAGTGAAGATGCTGAAGATGGACCACCAGAACTTCTGGTAATTACGCAAACTTATTTTACGAAATTAATAAATAGCCAAAACAATTTTTTCAAAAAATTTTGTATTATTTTTTTCTAATTTACAATATTCTGTTTTTTGATATCTTTATAAATTTTTAAGATTCTATGTAATATTTGAAATTAGCTTCTCTAATAATTTTCTAAATAATTTTTTCTAATAATTTTCTAATATGTTTACAGTTTATACATGGAGGTCATACTGCGAAAATAAGCGACTTTTCATGGAATCCAAATGAACCGTGGGTCATATGCTCAGTATCAGAAGATAACATAATGCAAGTGTGGCAAATGGCGGAGAATATTTACAATGACGAAGAACCCGAGACACCTGGAAGTGAGATTGAAACTGGTGGTTCATAACGTGAAATATAATTCATCAAATTGTTTTGAGCTATCGTCACTCCCCAACTGAGGATAAGCGCACTCTCGTTGCGCCATGTTGTTGAACATCTTGGTGTAACGAGCATGAAGAACATTCCTTTTCACCAAGGAACAATAATTCTTGCTTTTTATAATTCGATCGTACAAAAGATGTAAATAACAAAAAAGAAAGATTCCATTGTTCAGCGAATGTATGGGAATAACATATGCCATTTTATCGAATTTGACCAAACATATTTTTCCAAAATTTTGAAAGAAATTACTTTGAAAGAATAATTTGAAATATTTTTGAAAGAATAAGAATAGCGAGTATTATTGTTTTATGGTGACGAATTGGCTATGTTAACAAGAAATTAAATAAGCTAGCTAGCTAAATAGTTAGCAGTAATAAAATAATTGCTAGTTACACCCTTTATGAGCCATCCTCGTATGAAGGCACTATTTCTCTGTCACAGTGAATAAGAGAACTCAAATGACATTAGGGGATGCCAAGTACTTTTTCTACTTCGTTTTAAGCGTGAATAAAGAAATGATGTAAACTCGAGTGATGTTTAGCTTAATTTACGCTTTTCCCAGTTTCATTTATTATTATTTTTGTGATTTTCTCTTTCTAATTCACGTAATTTAAAATTAATATATGTCTAACTATAAATCTAAAATAAGTAACAGATTCTATAAAGAATAAAGGATTGTTACCATTTCTAGAATTACACAGAAAAAAATTATTTTAAACGACCTACTTTTCTTTTTATCTAATTTTCTTTTTATGTACTAGACAAATGTGAAGAAAACACGAATAATCTTTATATTATCATTGTACAAATCCTATAACATGTCCTTTATATTATAATATATGATAGAATTAGCGACGGGTTTTCTTGGCACTTTGCAAATATAATAGGAACGTGCATTTTTTTTCAAGATAAAATATACGTATATATATATATATATATATGTATATATTAGACTTTGTTCCCACATTATAAAGCTGTTTGTGAAAGCTCGTTGTATATCTGCGTGAGTAAGGATTCGTCAAAGTTGTTCAGCGATACACTGTCCTCGCTGTCGATACTCGTAATTCTGAAAAAAAAATAAAGTTCTCGCGTATGTTATCTCATCAATTAAATTCATATTTATTAATCAGCGCAATTAAGTGATCGTTCATTACCAAAATCTGCGCGTTAAATGGACATCACTTATAGAGCGTGTCTTATGCCAGCTGCGCATGCGAAAGAAATTATTTGCAACACCAGTAATTATTTATACTTCGAAATCGAATAAACAGTAATTTTCATATGTTTAATAAATTATAATTATATTGAAGTCGTAAAAAACTCACCCTTTTCCAGCGTCTTGCCGTTTAATACCGTCGAGCAGGCTCATTATGGAAGGTGTCAGAGTCGGACGAAATACCTGAAATAGTCACGTTAATTTTATTAAGATTGAGTTAATTTTAATTTATCTACAATAAATGAAATTCTTCGGGAACTCACAGTTACGGCCGCGCATCGCATTTCACGAAGATCGATATTCCTAAAGAGATCGTGGATCAGTAATTCCTCTATACTAGTGAAACGATTTTCCGATTCCGTGAATATCAACTCGAGAAATCTCACGACCTAAAATCGAAATACATAGCGTTCGGATTTTTATTTTATAAAGGAACCACATTAGGTTATTCGATCGATTTTTACCTGCGGATACATTTCGATGTCTGATAGCTGGACGGCAGATGGTCTAAAGGTACATAATTCGTAGCCGGCGCACATTTCGAATAGCATATGCCCTGATAATATAAAAATAAGTTTATCATAAAGTTACCTATTATTGTAAAATACATTTTATTAAAGAAATGCAACATTAAACTTAGTTAAAAAAAAATCATTGAACACAATCTGATATTTTATTGAAATATATCGCTGAAAGAGAGCTATGTAAAAATTATGTTAAAATATTCTGTTGTAAAATATACAATTCACATTTTTCTATAAACTATAAATATCTAATTTAAAATCGTTTGATTTTATATATTCTGCTAGAAGATATAAAGAACGATTTATGAAAATTGTATTAAAGAGTATCTCATCGAAGCTGACATTAATAAATGAAAGCTTTAAAATCCATTTGAAAAGTTTTGCTTTTTACCGAAACATATAATATCAATCGAAGTGGAATGTGTTAATCGGGACGTCACGATGGGATGTATGCGACTGGTAAAGCCTAGAAGAGTATTCTCCAGACCGGCCAGTCTCGCAACGCCGTTTTGAATCACTACATTGCCCGAGTGAAGATGAGTCACTATGGGAAATCCTCGTTCCTTCAGGAACACTAATGCTTCTAATATCTGTCGTCCCATTCGTTGCACTTGTGGTAGTTTAAGTCCCTTGCCTCGTGCGGCATACTTGTGAATCCAGTCCTCGTTCCAACAATTTCGCTCGATCTGCCAGGATATTATTTCATTAGAACATCACCTCGTTTTCATATATACAAAGCGCCGAGAAAAATTCTTTGCGTTTCTAGTGTAACGAAATAAACGTCTTCAATTATCTTAAAATCTTACATTATTTTAATTAATTAATGAAGTTTTAATTTACGAAAGAGTTTAATTAATTAATGAAGTTTAATTTATTAGATGTTTGATGTTGATAATTAAAAAGATGAATAGGGTCATATTTAATAAAACTTTACTAACAATAAGGCAAAAATAAAAATTAATTTGAATAAGATGTACGAAGATAAAATTTACATAATATATGTGTATTTTTATTCATTTTCGTCTGAAGAATTGAATATATTTTTATGCATAAAATATTTACGCCGTATATTAGATCCTTGAGGCTGCCCTGATTGATAGGTTGCATCAGGACGATATATGTTTGGTCCTCATATTCAAGAAAATCGACATGAAAAACAGGACAGATATAGGGGTGTTGTAAGGCCAGGAATAGATTGTTCAAGATGTCTTTGGTAGAGGGACAGACAGTCAGCGGACAATTTCGATTTAATGGTACCAAAGTTAACAGTCTGTCCGTCTTCAGCGAGGTGTCCCTCACCATGAACCAATACTTATCTACTCTCGATCCTGAAAGATATTTTAACGATTCCATTAATTTTCTTTTTTATAAATTTTCGAAGATATAGTCAATAAATAACTGATTTGAGTAAAAAATTTAAGTCTCTGAATATATAAAATTAGATTATCAATATAATTCCGTAACTTATTTCTAAATTCTTTAATTTTTTAACTTCATAAGTTTCCATAATTTATCTTCAATTTACTATTTTCTCGATCATCTTCTCGATACGTAATATTATTGAGGAACGCGTTATGATTTCAGAGAGGTTTTCATGCTTACATTTTATACATTTTTTATTTAATATTTTGGTTTTGACAGAATCATAAAAGCGAAAAAGGCTCACCGATGTTGTTGAGCTGCTTAATGAGAACAAAACGTGGAGTTTTTCCGATGTAGTCACGGCAAATTGATAAAGCACGATCGCGGGATCTCTTCTCCATTTCCATGTACTCGACTCCATCCTCGCTGACAGATTTCGAACCATGATTCAGTGCCGTGTAACGACCGTTCCTGTTGGGAAGATGTAAAATCCCATTTGATCATTCCTTCTCATATTTAATTTCTCTCTCTTTTTTTCTGTTCAGTCTTTTTTCGAAGGAAATAAAATGCAGACTTTAGCGTCGTTTAAATTGACATACATAGCGTCGTTTTAATTGATGACGATTTAATTATCTTGAATATTTAGAATCGAATATCTCAAATTTGTAAATTCAGAATCCAGTTATCAAATGGCTGTTTTAAAAAGCCATTCTTCTGTGGTTATTAAAAGGAATAACAATAAATAATGATAAATAATAATAAATAAATAAAGAATGCAAACTTTTTGCCGAACTTCTAAGAAACTAGCAGAATAAAACAGATATGTATAATACTATTGTATAATAATGTGTTTTAAAACGTTTCTACGATTATTAAAGGGAGTAATAATAAACAAAAGAAATATAGATTGTTAGATTAACTTTAAAAAATACAGCAGAAAAAAATACACGTATACATGGAACATTTTTAATCGCTTAAGAGCTTAATATAGTTTCTCATATTTTATAAAAACGTTCTCTACCTGTCATCGAAAATTGCTGCGCAGCTTTGCGTTTGCCTAGACAACTCCTCTGCATTATCGCGTCTCTTGCAGTAACAAAAGTGGATTAGCTTCGCGAACCACGAATTATGATGCGGTCGCGTATCACTAACGCGCCACGTTGCTCTATGGCTGCAAGGGGTTTCATCCAAATAAAAAAAAAAAGAAAGAAGACGGACTGCTACAGGGATATATATTGTTGTACAAAGTCGGTCTTAATACTCGGCTTGCACTCTCATACAAAAGCACGATAATTGAATTAACGCAATCACGTCACGTGCTGAATGCCACGGGACTCTGTCACCGCCGTTCCGAATTATCGGAGAACGAAATATTTCGAAGGTAATATTTCGAAAATGATAAAAGATTTTTTAATCCCGGGACACTCTTCGCATTTTGCCTGGCATTATTACCTGCGTGTTGCAACACGAAAATTTCCGTCTATTCGAGGACCATCGCTCTCCGAAAGCTTCCGATGAACATTCTGTTGCGCGCTTGTCATTGACCGGATGTTTTTTACGAAAATTGTCGTATTATTATCGTAAAAAAATCAATTGTATACTCTTGACTATAAATGCGCGAAAGTGAAAAATCAGTGCTTATGCCAATAAGAGCTGAATGTTTGAGGCATCTTCGATGGACTCTCGTTCATGGTTTACAAACAGAGATGCCCGAGTATGCGTAGTGTGACACGAATATTTGAAGCGGCTAATTTAATAGGATACACAATGATATCAGCGAATAATATTAGATCTGGTAAACGGGAATGCAAACTAGGAAAATCATTGATATGTAAAGTCATTGATATTGATAATTATTTACATGCCTGTTGAGTTCTTGTTGCAGCAACAAGTAATAGCTAATTCAGAACGAAGAGAAGATACATGCTATTGCTATATGTGTGAATAATACACAACATCCCAAGAGGATAAACCGGCTCATCGAGGGATCATTGTATATTTCGTTTCCCGAAGGAGGGTAGTTGAGTCGGGATTTATATTTCACGTTTTGACACAATTTCCTTCCTTCACAAATCTGTTTATTCCTATTAAATGTGGTTGAAAGCTCAATACGAAAGGAAATAATTTTAATTTTTTTTTATACTCTTATAATACTCTTTTATAAAAATACATATTTCTGAAATATTTGAACTTTGAATTATTAATCGTCTTTCGAATGTAATTCTATTTTTTTAATTTTGTAACGTTTTATAATCTATAATTTTATAACTCTATCATATTGCCTCTATGATTCTATAAATATTATAGTTCCAAATTCTATATCTAAACATAGTTCCTATAATTATAGCTCCAACACATGTTTAAGTAACTCGATCTATAATATTCCATAGCTCTACAATTTCATAATTTTCTCTTCCGCTTTAACTTCATAATCCCCTGTAATTTCCTTTTCTGTAATAATTTAATAATCTTAAAACTTTTTAGAGTCCCTACATAATCGTATAATTTTATAACTCCGTAAGTCTCCCTCAAATCCATAGTTCATAAATTATGGACTCCGTCTCCGTCGATTAATTTTAACCGACCCCGAATCCGGCGAGACGACTAAAGATGACCAAGATACGCGCCTTTTCATCCCTAAAAAAAACTCACTTGATGTCGCCCTGATCCTTGTATCCTCGCGCTGCCGACACGCGGCTGAAGAGTAGCCGCGCCAGATTATCCAGCTTGTTCGCCAGCTGATGGCCCTTGTCATCCTCGCTCTCATTCTCATCCTCTGTACTCACGCTGCGACCTCGTCGCAACGAACCCCGTGCTGTGCTCATCGCCCTGGCGTTCAACTCGGTGGCACTCTGCGTCCTGCGATTGACGGCACGGCGGCGGCGACGAGTGCTCGAGTGACCAGTACGATGCTGACAGAATCTGTCATGACCGGTCACCTCCGACTCGCGATTCCGCTGCCCATCACCGTCATCCTTCTTGTTTAGACTCTGATAGAGATTGAACATTGTTGCACTACGATTACCTTGGCAAGTATTACTGTTTGATCCCGCGCACCTGAAAAAAGGTTTTATCAATCTGCCTTTTGAGTCTCATCTCTGAAAAAGTACTTTGGCGAATTGCTTTGCTTTCTTTTTGGATTGATCCACAAGATCTCACTATTTTCATGCTTTTACGTAAAATTAATATGTAAATATTTAATGAGATTTTTACACATTTGTAACGTTTAATAATCATTGTAAAAATAATTAATGACTGAGTCTTCTAATTTCTTCAAGTGCAAGTAATGTTCATTCAAACGAAATTTAGAAGTCTAATTTGTTAATGGTATGAAATTTTGATAAACTAACCGTGATAGACAAGAAAATTTATTTTTATCATTTTAACGATAAAATTGAAAATATAATATTGTATATCACATGTTATTAGAAGTAAATATATTTCTCTTGTATTGTTTTATCGGAATGTTATTTCAATTATATTGTGAACAATTTTTCTGCGAAAATGTCAAATGTCAAATGTATAATTGAGAATCGCTTCATTTTTATAAATATAACATATTTTCAAGGAAAATTATATAATTTAAAAAGTAATCTGTTGCATCAAATTATTTTTATATTCTAAATTCAAAGACATTTGACATATTCGAAATTCAAAAACACTTGAATTTTTCCCTCGTGCAATTTTTATTCTATTTATTTATTCTATTATTTATAGGTATTCTTTCAAATAGAGAGAAAAAAGATATTATGCATTCAGCTTTCGTTAAAGAATTTAGTCCTCTGCGTTAAAATAAGAATGGAAATAAAAGGAAGAAAAGGTTTGAACAAGATTTTAACAAGCTTTACAAACTATTGTATTTTTCCTCTGACCTTTCTCGATCTATTTTTGCAATCGAAGCAAATTATTGCGAGTCAACGTCGCAAAAGATACATGCGAATGCATTATTAAGAGCGGAATCGTCCTGCTATTAATACTATTCTCGAGATCGATATGAAGCGAATAAACGTTTTCACTCGAAACACCGATCATTTGTCAGCGTGCACAGGAAGTTCTATCTCAAGATTCTCAAGTATCTCGCGCTTGCATATCTTGAAACCTATTGGATGTGGAAAGAAAAATGTCATAAAGGAAGATAGTGCATTCTCGATAATATTATATGATCGAATTAGCATTATTCTTATAGAAGTCCTGCTCTTTATGATATATTTTTTTTGCATCTTTTGTCCTATATATTTATAAAGATATTATGGACATAAAAAATTGTTTTTATAGCAGAATATATCGTTAACATAACGGTACCATTAAATACTACTTTTTAATAAATATCCAAATTAATAACTATCAAGCTTAAGTAGTTGAAGAAATATATTGATCGGTCAAGATAATTCACGAATTAGTGCAACTATTTATTGCGCCGGGCAATCGTAATTATTAGGTTCTCTCATCATTTTCTAAAATTTAATTCTGTTTTTTTATTAAATCAATTAATATAAATAATAAATAATTTCAGTAAAATTAATAGTGCTGATATTAAAATCGTTAACTTTATTAATATTATTCTTTCTTTAATATTATTTTTTATTATTCGTTCGTTGATCTATTAATTCAATTAAATCATTGTAGCAAATATTGAAGCAAGTTTCTTCTTAATACTTAACTCTGTGCGTTTTCTGTTGAAACATATTAATCCAAATCAATGCAAATTAATCTACCACTTACCGTTAATAAACGTAAATCGCTGCTGGATATTGAAATTTCTCATGAAACTACTCAAAAATATCACAGAGAATCTCGGTTGGTCCGCAGAATCGTTGGTCACTGAAATCTCTGCTCGTACGGCGCTATCAGGAATGCTTAAAAATATAATATAAAAATATAAATATCTTTATGTATTAATTTTAAAAAAAGGAAAATGTATTCACTTTTCTCCTATTTAACTATATTTAAATTTATTAATTTAATTTTATAGAACCTCTTGAAATAATAACAATATGATAACATGAAAAAATAGAAACAATTTGATAAAATGTTAAGGAAAATTTAAATGTCATTACAAATATATGTACATTTTATAATCTATAATAATTGTTTGCAAGAAAATAAAGCGTATTTCCGTAGTATCAGGATGTTATGAGTATCCTTATTCATGTTGTTCAGCAACGAAAGTGCGATATACTGAGGAGTCAATAATATATTTATTTTTAAGAAAAAAAATAATATACATACATTTGTATATAATATTATATAATAATATACATACATAATAATATATAATAATATACATACAAACCTTTCATTTTTTTTTTAAATACATAAATTTCTTTTTAAATATATAAATAAATTTTTGTGATTCAAAAGAAAAATGCAACTCGTTATCAAAGATTTAATTAAAAAGTCTTTGAGGAGGATATTATATTATTTTGAATTATAATCTAATAAGTGTTTCACGTCACGTTTTGTGTAAAAATATCCTTATTTTTCATTCCGTTCTTGATATGAAATCCGCTTCTGTATGAAATCTTGTAAGACGGAAAAAAATTGAATTTTACTTCAATAAATAAATTAATCACGTACCAAAGCGATTGAAATCGTGACGATCCACTGTGACTTTTCCAGAGCAAGTACAATGTACTCGGGATAAGACTTCGAGTCTTCTCGCGGGTTATCGACCCCGCATAGGGTTGCGTAGGCAGTGTATGGCGCGCGAGGATTCCAAGGAACGACACGCGGGGTGCCCGCCGCAGCGGAATCGCGATGCGCGACTCGAAATGAAGATGCGTGGGTGGAGACGGCGCTCGGCGGCCTCCGCCGAGCAACGGGGCTGGGTGGACACTGATGAGAGCGCGCGATCCCGGAGACGGCGGGCCGCGACTGACCCGGCGCGACACAGATTCCGTTCCGCGCAACCACCCTCCCGCACCTCGCCCTTACGAGGCGTAAGGTAAATGTACGGACAATCGCCAGATATCTGACACGAAAAGTTTGGCAACCTGTGGACTCCCCGTTTGTGAAGAAGATCTGTGCGAGGGATATCTCAGAAAGCTTCTTTTCTCTCTGTCCTAAATCCATAAAGCGGCTTATGTAAACTCAACAAAACTAACGATTCTTGTCGCAATTGATGAAAGGCGTTTCCGTCCGAAGCGTTGAAGTGAAAAGCTTCTGAAGATAAAACAAACTTATAAGCATTTTTTTCTGGTTATCAATTTTGGCAAGCAAGAATTACTGTTAGAGTCTCGCTAGATACATAAAATAAACAATGCAAAAAAATCGTAAAAAATATTAATGAGATAATTATAGAGGTATAGCTAGCGGGATAGCTAGATATCTGCCGTACGAATTATAATACGTACATTTTTCTTCAATATTTTTAATTAAACAAACCATACAAATGAAATTGTGAGCACATGCACGAGTTCGCACGTGACTCGGGTTATTCCACATTTTTGCTTGAAGCACAATTCTTTAATGCCTGCAGTTTTAAGGTTGCTTTCAGGGACAGTAAATATATTTGAGAAATCCTAAATAGTTCAGTCTAAAAATATATAGCATTACTCTTTTATCGCGAGTTTTTCAATTATATAAATAGTCGTTTCATATTATAAAAATTTTATATATATATTATACACACACACACACACACACACACACACACACACACACACACACACACGCGCGCGCGCGCGCGCGCACAAGAGAGAATTATAGAAAGAAAAAAATTAGTAACTTTTTTATTAAATTCTTTATATTTAAATACTTTATAATATCTTTTTAAAGATATATTTTTTGATATAGAAAAAAACTTTTTTAATTTTTTGTATTATAAAACAGAAAAACAATATTTGTACTTTTAAGTTTTTTCTTCTTTCTTTTTTGTAACATGTCGAAAACGTAGAAATTATGTTTTTCCTTTCACGTTTTTTTTCTTCGTCCTGAATCTGTACAGCTTTGTATTGCAATTTCCATTTCTTTATAGGACAATCATATATCTGCAATTCAAATATTTGTTATTCATAAACATATAACACATATTACATGTGCGATTGTATTCTGTTTATAATAGAACAAAAAAAAAATTCTATCGAATATTAAAATTTCTTTAAATTTTAATTTAAAAAATTTTTAAATAAAATAAAAATGATGAACCATAAGAACTTTTTAAATAATGCTTATATATAATATTAATAAAAATATATATTTAATACATATATGTTAATTATTACATATATGTTAATTATTTTATTATTTCTTTTATCTCTATAATCTCTTTTATTAAATATATTACATATTTTTGTACTTACATCTGCTACAAATTGCAAAGCCGAACGATAAGTGAACTCATTTTTCGCACGAGAGCCCCATGTAAACTCAAAATCCGTTGGATCATTCTTATTTATTATTACTTTCTCAAGATATCTCTGATTTACAAAATCCTATATATGAATAAAATATCCTATATATGAATAAATATCATTTAAAAATCAACTACAATGATTACATAAATTGTAATAGTTAATATTGATTTTTACTACTGTTACTAATTGTTTGATGTCGCCAAAATATTCATGTTGAAAATTATCATCAGTTATAATACCCAGATTTTGAAGAAAATCCCACAGTATTTCTATAAAAATGCTTCATTTATTTTCAACATTAGCTTATTAAATAATTTCTCAAAAATTCAATTTATTATTTACATCACAAATCATCAATATATCAGGTATGTATTAGACAACATGTAAATTATCAAAAAGCAAAAATTACCTTCTTTGCATGATTCACCATACATAAAAATATGAACAAGTACAAGATATAACAGCACCAGTTTATGATTATCATTGAAGATGAGATGTGGAAGATCATTTTCTATTTTATTCACCAATATATATTTATTACCTTCAACTTCTACTAAGCTGTATCCAAATACCTTTCAAATATCATAATTTATGTGAAATTTTTAATCTTATATACAATTCTATTTTTTAAATAGTTTGCTTTGTAAGAGCAATTAATATATAAACCATTATCATTTTAAAAATAAGTAGTATTCATAAAGTAAATAAACATACCTCAGACAGTTGTTTATTTACACTCTCTATAATAAAACGAAATACTTTGCCATTTCCATCCAGTACATGTTTGATAATGTGTGATTTCTGTATAGGTAGCTTGTTGCGATCTGCCATGAAAAGGTATCTTATTATACTACTGATTAGTTGCATTTCTTTTTGTGTCTCCATATCCTGCGAACTCATAATCTGTGAATCCTTGATGATTGAACTTCTAGTATGTCGTGATGATACACTGGCCTGACTAGTCTGGCTGGCTTGGCTGCTCGGGCCAGGATAGTCTTGGGATAAAAACATATCTTCGCTACTCTCTTTCATGTTGCGATTGCTCTGGGATCCTCTTTTTCTACCTAATAAACACAATCCTTATTCACTATACAGAATATTAGGTTATGATAACTAATGCTACTCCATAATTTAGAAATAGAAGAAAAACATTATTTTATCCACGTAGATATACATTTGTTAACTTTCTTCTGTCTTTTTTTCATAGAATTTTGAACGTGAATAGTTTCATTAAAAAATGGAAAATAATACACATCGATTTTCACTTCGAACAAGTACAATATATTCTTACTCATTCTGAACAGATCACATGAATATTACTTTAGAAGTAAGCTTTTACGTGCTTTGTGATAGTTTAAGAGAGATTAATTCTCAAAATACTAAATATAAGCTAAACATGTGAAATCCAAGCTGCCTTATCCCGAGAGATTTCGATTAAATATCCTCTCTAAAAAACAGTCAAGTATCAACCGTCAAGTTTGTACGATTTGAAGTAGATGGAATCCGTTTAGTGGCGCCTCCATATACAAAACTATGTAGCTACGGATAATTTCCACGGTGGGTAACATATCCATGATTTTCGATTTGTTCTTTTTGAGTACATTGTTTGGTTTTATTCCATTCTATTATATTCTGAAACAATATTAAAATAATATAAAAATAATAATTATAATTTGCAAAAGAAGGCTAGCAAAATTACAGAACAAAAATCTAAAAAATTCTTTGGAATATAACAATTTTACGCAAAGAACTGTAACACACATATTGTATTTTTTATGTACATATATGTATATAATATATGTATAATATGATATTAATAAAAAAGATAATATGCAGTAAAATAACGAGTTTTAATGTAAATATGTAATGTAAATACTAATATTAAGTTATTAGTAAATTTTAATAAATATAACAAATTTCAATTTTAACATTGAATTGCACATAGATTTTCGAAAAATTATATTTTATAATTATTTCCGATATATACATATTATTGTTGTAAATATAGTTATCTGATTTTTATAAAAAAATACAATTTTAATTCTTATTATTTTGCGTTTCTCAGAAATAATAGATTACAATTCGATCGTTCAGTAATCTCAATTTAATTTATATCTGAAACTGTTGTTTTCGCATTTTAATTTACTTCGAAAATTATAATTCGTCTCTGAATATGATCAATTTGCATTACTCTGTATTCCAACATGCTCTGTATATGAATAAAAAAAAAGCGAATAATTCTCGAAAACTGAAAGTCGCGTATAGCTTGAATTTAATTAAATATATCAAATATATGTTAATATCTTTTTATTATTAATTAACCATCAAATTTATAAAATATGAGTAATTTTGAAGAAGCGACAAGAGAGTTATCAATTATTCCGCCGGATTTTGTACCATACATGGAAAAACACAGATTATATGAATTCTTTTATGTAATAAAATAAGGTCATCTTACTCCACTTAAATATTTTTTATCGATTTGATTATTTGTTATATTATATATTGTGTTACATTTTGTATGTATTTTAGATTATATTAGGATGTATCTCATTCTATTAAATCATATTATTTATTGCATTGTATTATAAAAAAATATAAAAAAATTCATAGGAATTAGCGACGCAATTACTGATCCAGCAGCCAGATGACCCAATAGTATTTATAAAACAAAGTGTCCAGCATATTATACGAAAACGAGATATTTCTAGAGTTATTCTTATAGCTCCTCCAGATTTCGGTAATACGTTATAATATAGTCATAACTAATTGTAAGGATATATTCTTAAATATAACATGAAAATCTGCATTAAGAGAAAAATTTATGATATTTATATGGCTACAATTACATTTTATAATTATAGTTCCAAAGCAGTAATAATAATCATAATTATGATAATATGTAATTATAGTTACAAATATCAAAATATTTTCTTTTAATATATCTTCATTATTTTCTATATCTTCGAGTATTTAGTAATAATTACATTTATAAAATGCAATAAACCAAAATTTTTGTTTTAAGAAGATTTTCAATATTTGTATCTACATATTATTTCTAAAATGAATAAAACAGATTTTCTTCTCTGTTGGTATAGATAAAATGACTCTTGCAAAAATTCTTCAAAAGGAAACTGGGATTTGTCTTGTTACCTTAGAAGGTCTTTATGCTTCATCTCCTATTGGAGTATGATATTACCAAATTATTTATTTCTCATAAGATGTTTCAGACTAAAAAGTTGCATGAATTTCTTTATTTTTGATTGTACACCAAAGGTTTATTATACATAAATACGTGTTTTTTAGAATATATGTCGTTGCTATGATGCTAATGAGATCGCAAACAGAATGAAGAAAATGTTAATGTCAGGAATACTTCATGAATCTGGATGGATATTAGTTGGTAATTTTGCTTACGAAAATTTTATTGCATTTAATAAAATGAACCTTGGATTATTATGAAAAACTGCAACATTATTGCAATATAATATATATATATATTGCAATATATTATAACTAATATTACAAGAAAAGAATAACTAATTTTCTTTTTTCTCTTTTGCGTAAATAAATAATTTGGTGTACAGATATACCAAGAAATAAAAAGGAAGCACGTGCCATGCAGTATGTCGGCATAATACCAACACACGTGATACAAATTATATTATCCCGTATAGAAGACAAGATTCAAGAAAAAAGTATACTTACAATATTATTATATATAATCTCTCCTTTTAAATCCATTCATATCCATCTTCATCTTTGCAAAACACGTTCATTCTGTAAACATAAATTATAACATTCTTAGATTAACGATATTATATTAATAATATTTTTTCCATATTTTATATATTAACATAATTATAAAATATAATCTTTATGATATAGAATTTTAACTCCATCTAATTCATTTTTTTCTAAATGTTTATTTGTAGAAGATATAAGACAATGCGATTATAAGAAAAATCTTCGAGGTCTACGTGACGCTTATGCTAATCTTTTAATTGTTAGTTATCAATCTTTGACTTATATTCGTTTATAGTAATATAATTATAAAATTAATATATATGTTGTTCATATATTAATATTCTACATAATATATGTATTTTAGCAAAATTTTTATTCTATAATTATTATAAATACTCGTTGATTGATTCTATGTTAAATGTTGTTAGCTTGTTATGAAATCATGAAAACAATTTTCTTTAGGAAGTTCAAGCTGGTAATAAGACGATTCAAGAGTTGGGTAAAGAATGCGCAACATTAATGAAAATTAGAAAACACTATGGAGCCCCATCACTTTTTCGCATTGTTCTTATAGGTCCTCGAGGATCAGCTCATCGTTCTTTGGCAAAACATATATCTGAGAGTTTTACTCTCGTTCATGGTATAATATACATATATATATATATATACACATATATATATATATATATATATATATAT
>NW_012130086.1:3087969-3091217 GCF_000143395.1 Atta cephalotes
TATATATATATATATATATATATATATATTATATATATATATATATGTGTGTGTGTGTGTGTGTGTGTGTGTGTGTGTGTGTGTGTGTGTGTGTGTGTGTGTGTGTGTGTGTGTGTGTGTGTGTGTGTGTGTGTGTGTGTGTGTGTGTGTGTGCATATACTTGTATTTTTAACATATGTTTTACTTCGCATGTCAAATGCACATCCGGACGCTGCTATTACACAATAAAGAGGAAGAAAATTATTATCGAAATAAAGGGAGCGTCGCGTATAATTATATTTCGGAAGTTCAAAAGCGCCGAAGCGAAACGGTTGCGAGTCAAATTAAAGCCGCAGCGGCACCCACGCTAATGCCCGTAATTGCCTCAAACGCGAAGCATATTTCCGGATCAAGGATGTATGGAGGCGGACAGGTCGCTTATGCGTTTATATCTTGCACGAGAAACTGTTCGCGAGGGATGCGATCCTGATAGAACCGCCCTCCTGTCGCCAGGACACCTGTTTGCATTGCACGGGCCTCAATGGAATGGGATGATCTAGGTACACCTTTCCTATTAGGAAATCACGAATTATACAAATTGCGAAAAGTATATTAACTGTTGAATTGGCGGCTTTCTTAAAGATGAAAATATAATAAGAATATCCTGCAACCATTAAAAAATATTCTATCACAAATACACATAAGATTATATTATTTTTAATCAATATATTCTAATATCCTCTATAAATTAATTATATGAAAAAGTCTTCATTTACTATTTACTGTTTATTTGTTATTACTGCAAATATCTTCATTTAAAATGAAAACACGCATTGTTTGAAAAAAAAAATTAAAGAATTATTATATTTAAACTTGATAAAAATATAATACTTTTTGTTCTTTTTAAAATAAAATATGTATGAATGATAAAATAAACGTCGAGACGAATTACAAGTTAAAGTTAATAGCAGTATTTAAGACTAATATACATAATATTTTCTTAAAAAATCAAACGTAACATATATAGCATGCAAAAATAAAATATGTAAAATCACTAATAAATAAGAAACAACTATGATATATTCTTATTTAATTTTTCTTACAAGCGCTTCACTTTTTATGACAAAATATTTGTGAAATTTCTTTTTGTATCAAATTGATAGTGTAAAGATATATCTTTCATTACGAAATTTATGGAAGATTGTGAGTATTATGATTTCATGGTAATATCATGCATTAAACAAAATTATATAATGTACTGAAGTTTACGAAAAGAAGAGGGGAATCATATAATAGGTCTATTATCTATTGATCAATGGAAAAAGGAAGGGATAAGATTCTTGTCGATTTCTTAACAATCATTCTTGAATCGAACTTAGTGAAGTGATGATCTGTATAGAAACACAGTATTTAAGTCTCAATAGAATTTTACTACTCGCTATTGGCTTGTGGCCATATCGACAATCAAAAATCACTCAATTTCAATTTGTTTTCTTTTCTGTTATTTTGATGACGAGTATTATATTTCAGGTAAGGAGGATGTAATAGTATGTAATAATATTATTGTAATAATATTATATATATAATATAAAAAAATTAATGCGCAATTTTTTACTAAGAAATAATTGAAATAATTTGTATCAATTTAATTATAATTATCTAATTATAATTATTTATCATTATATATATTTATATTTATAATCATATTACAATTTAGAAATAATACATAATTACAGTTGACAACATTTATAACAACAAATTTGACTTCAGATGTCATCGTCACGATTTTGGCTTCTGCATCTATTTTCACTATTTTTATGATAAAATATTATACATTTCGCGTTAACATTGAACTTGTAAGTTAATAAATATCATCAAATATTATCTGTTAAATTTTTTATATCAAATAATATTTTCTAATACTGTTACATACAAAGATATATTATATAAACTATATTACTAAAATAACAGGTTAAAAAATCGTTTATGAAACTTCAGCATATATGTAATGAATTAAAAGACAAAAATGAAATCGCTATCATAGAAAAATATGGTTACATTGCGAAATGCTATACGGCTGCACTTACGAGTAAGATAATATTTTCACAGTTTTATGATTATGTTTTCTTATTTAATATGTAAGCTGTGTAGATTTTAATAAGAAATCGATTTTGACAAATTACAATAAATTTTTTGAACCTCTTGTATATCTTTGAATATATATAAGTACAACGTGGCATATCATTTGAATCTAATGGTAAATATTTACAAAAACATCTTCAAAAATTAATGACCTTGATATGTTATCAAAATTATGACTCTGAGCACTCCAACAAGTTTTAGTCGTCGCTCATTATACATTAAAAAGTTATAAACAAAAAAAGTTCTTTGTTTTTGTCATCGCACTGAAAACATCGATTTTTGTGTAACAAAACAACATTTGTGAAGTTTTACTGCATTGTTTATTGTTAAGAAAAGTGTAGCTGAAAGTTATCGTTTGCTTATGGAGGTATATGCTTCGAAAAAATGGTTTCAATACTTTAGAAATAATGATTTCGATAAAAGATAAAAAACGTAAAAATGCATCGAAAAATTGAAAACTGAATAACTGGAAGCATTATTTGATGAAAAGCTATGTCAAATGCTAAAAGAATTGTTAATGTTGATTAATCAACTGTTAGCAAATGTTTAAAAACAAAATTTCACAAAAAAATGGCGGAAACTTATTTAAACGTATAAATATATATAAAACAGAAATTTTTGGAGAGAAGCTTTCTATAAATATATTTTATGACTTTCCACGTGAAGCGACTTACACCTCATCTGAAAGGGAACATGAAAAGTCGTGCATCCCGTAGCAGAGGGAGAGGTGGGGTGAAAATGGCTTCGCGTAGAAGTCATTCGCCCTTGAAACAAGGGGAGAGGTGAGATAGAAGTCACTTCGCGTGAAAAGTTGCATGCTCTTAGAGGCAGAAGGGAAGATGGGATGGAAATCATGATAATTCGCATGATAAATCGTAAAATATATTTTAAAGTCAAAATTTTTTGTTTTATATAGTAAAAAAGATACATTATTTTTTAAACTCTGTATATAATTTTTTAATGAATAATGAGCGATGACTAAAACTTGTTGGAACTTACTCAGGGACATGATCTTGACAACATACATTGATTTTGAAGATGATGATTTTTTTCAGTAAATATTTACTGAAAATAATTGAAAAGTATTATACATATATATATATATATATATATATATATATATATAT
>NW_012130086.1:3092158-3095485 GCF_000143395.1 Atta cephalotes
TATATATATATATATATATATATATATATATATATACATGTACCTGAAATAATTTTAAACGTATTATGTAACAGACATTTTTAAATACGAATATTAATTATTTCTCAATATTTTTCAGTAATTGGCATTTTTTTAATATTTATTAGTATTATCATTCAATTTTGGAGAATATTTGATATTGGTCTATCGACAAACATATCTCAACCAAGTCGTGTGTTTTTCGTAACAGAATATTTTATTGATCAAGAAAAATATTATTTGTTAATTCTATTACATATAAACATAGCACTATTTATAGGAGGAGCTGCAATGGTAGCAACAGGAACTATGCTTATTGCGTATTTTAAATTTATTTGTGGAATGTTTAAAATCTCTAGGTATAAAACAAAACAAATACAAAACTTGAAATTGTGAATAAAATTGCATTGCCGTGTTAAATAAATAAGATGGAGTTTACTTTGCAATAATAAAGAAATATTTTGTGAAAAAATCATTATTATATTATTTATAGTTATCGTATTGAACGCGCAGTGAATATCAACATTATGCAAAATATTAACATAAAAAACAAAATTTTAAGATTCGAGGATTTAATTTGCGCTATAGATATTCATCGGCAAGCCATAAAGTTAGTATCTATATGATCCTACATATAATTATTGCATAAAATACATACAATAATAATTACTTATTTTTGAAGATTATCCAAAAATTTGCTATCCTATTTTGAGATAATGTTCTTCTGTTTAGCGCAGATATTTGTAGTTTCATTGTGTTTCAACTTTGTTCGAGTAAGTTTCGGATTTTATATTGTCCTTATTTTTAATCAAACATTATGTATAATATACATATAATCTATAACATACATATAAACTTTATTTCACATATACTACATGAGAAAATCGTTTTGAGTTGATAATTCTTCTCATTAATCGATTAAATTTGCGTAGCAATTTCATGTATAAATTAATCCTGATTTTCTGCAATAACTACAGTCGTGAGATTTGTATTTCAGATTTTTCAGATTATATTGACGGAGAAAGCTATAAACGAAGCTTTATTGCCAATGTTATATGCAGCTATTTTTATATTATATTTGTTCATATCAAATTCTATTGGGCAAAATATGACGGATCACAATAATTACGTATTTGCTACTGCGTAAGGGATTTTCTTACGAAAAACACTATTAAGAAGATTCACTTTATAAATTTTTATACCGAAACAAATATTTAATATCAATAGTAATGTATAATTAATGTAAAATAATGAAAATTATTCGTAAATTTTCTTACTTTTTTTTTCAAATTATCGATTCTTGTCTTAATAATTTATATAGATACAGAGTTGAATGGTACATAGCTCCTTTACACATCCAGAAAATAATATTCTTCCTATTGATAAAAGGCGCCAAAAATTTCCATCTGAATTTAGGTGGATTATTTATTCCATCATTAGAGTGCTTTACCACGGTAAGATTATATATAATGTTTTCTTAATTATACTATAGTATATTAAGAGTAAACGCAATAATATGGTTGCAGTTAGTAAAAGCTTCAGTATCTTATTTTACTGTCATATTATCTACACAGTGACAAGACAAATACGAAGCAAATACGAGCATGAGAAAATATATATTCAAGGAGGATAACAGCATTTCTCACGTTTGAAAAAAAAAGAAAATTCTATTTTTTACTACGTATATATTTTGCTTCAAATTTTATTATACTAAAAAAATACGACTAAACCAAAAATATTCACCAACATAAGATTAAATCTCGATTCAATTTACTCTTCATCTTTTTCTAATTTCAAGTATAAGAGAGAGAGGTAAATAATATAAATTAAATCGAGATTATATAGTAATTAATCTTACATTAATGGAATCGGGTTCAAATGTCTGTAAACGTATGAATAAAATTATATATATTGTACAAATATAAAGAACAGATTTAATCATTTTATTGTAGAATCTATTATAAATATTATATTTAATAAATAATGTTAGTAATATTATAACAATATTTTACAAAATATAAAGATTTTACAAAATATATTAGAAATATGTTATTGATCTAATTACTATGTTTTAAATTGACATAAGATATATTAATATAATTACGATCGATGCCAAAGGAAAAATATGAAGAATATTTCAAAGAATAAACATGCCATGTGAGAGTTCAAAATGAAATTACTGCATCAAAAAACAGAGAATATGCTTGCGTGATCTTTGATAAATTTCTTTCTTTTTTTTTATTAAAAGAAGATATTCATGCGAAATTTTCTTGATGTTAGAGTAATACCTTAATAGTTTTTATTGTAAAAAACACTACTAAAATATGAATGAGTTTGTGATCTCACAATGGATATTTTGTACAGTCTCGTATTATACAAATTATGGCATTCACACTAAAAATTTACATTATAAGAGAGACTATCAAGGTAATCGATAGAAAAGGAGAAGGGATAATCGTATTGGTTGACTATTTCGTAACCAGTCGCATCCCGGACATTGCAGAAAATGATTCATCTAGAGATTCAGTATTTTACCATCAATAGAATTTTATTGCTCGTTATCGGCTTGTGGCCCTATCAGCAATCTAAATTCACACGATTTCAGTTTATTTTCATTTCCACTATTCTGACAGCGGGTATTGTATTTCAGGTAAGAACAAAATAATATTGTGTGATAAGGTACTATTTTGCAAATCTTCATTATCAAGTAGTTTATCTTATTATTATGTCATATAAGAATTATATAAATTTATGAGCATGTAATAAAAAAATAAAATTACTACTGATAGTTAACAACGTTAATGACATCAAAATGTACTTCAAATCTCATCAGAAAGGTCCTGTCTTCCACGTCCTTCTTTATTTTTTGCATAATAAGTTACAACTCATTCTGTATTAACATCAAAGCTGTAAGTTAACACTTCACAGAATATGTTTAACAACATAACTATCCATATCAAAACAATTTTGTTATATATTAAAAAAATTATTATATATTATTATATACAAAGACAATATATTATTGAAATTATTGAAATAACAGATGAAAGATTTATTAATGCAACTTGAGCATATATGTAACCAAATAAAAGATAAAAACGAAGTTGCTATCATAAATGAATATAATTACACTGCAAGGCGTTACACAATTATACTCACAGGTAAAAAATATTTTCGGATCTACGCTTACAATTATTGTGTAATTTGTGATTAATATTTCTATATATTTTTATGTATGATATGTCCCACTGATTCTTTTAAAGTATTTGCCGTATATATATATATATATATATATATATATATATATAT
>NW_012130086.1:3098170-3107957 GCF_000143395.1 Atta cephalotes
AAAGAAATATATATATATATATGTATGCGTTTACAATGATTAATAACATGTTAGTATGCAATTTGTACAATAATATATTGCACAAATTGCATAAATAATAAAATAATTCCAAATAGAAATTGAATATATTATCAAAATAATATACAACTTTATAATATATATGTGTGTATATGTGCTAAATAGTATAAATTTTTTGATAAGCTTATATTGCAGAATTTTTAATAAAAACATTTTTTAATATTTTTTAGTACTTGTTATTGGATTAGGATTTTTTTGCTTTATTGGTCAGTATTTATCGAATTGTCTCACTGTTTTACCAAAAAATATATCTCATCTGCCAATTATGATGGAGTATTTTATCGATCAAGAAAAATACTTTTATTTAATTTTGTTGCACAGTTATGCAATTATATGCATCGGAATAGTTGTGATACTAGCAACAGGAACAATGCTTCTTACGTATCTTCAGTATGTCTGTGGAATGTTTAGAATTGCTAGGTACGAATAAAGATAGGAACACTCTAAATTTTTGGAGATAAAATTTCACTCCAAGTGATAGTTGCGCCAGTCCAACAAGAATGAATTTCATTCCTTCAAAGTGAATTTCCTAAAAGGCCAACTTTGGTTATTTACCTCGCTTCGCGAGGCAGAGCGACGCTTTTCTTTATATTTGTGCAAAAATACGTCAAGTAAATCTATTTTCAAGATTGGATGTACGGGGGCTAATTTCACATGTATCTTCAGTGTATCTTCTCTCATGTATCTTCTCTTCTTTCGAAGAATGAAATTATTCATTTTTTGCGATTGAGAGATTGAAATTTTGACTCTTGTTTGGAATGATTTTTCATATCAAAGAGTTATTTTTCACTTTCTGAGAATAAAAATTTCATTCCTGCCAGACTAGCGCAATTATCATTCTTCGGGAATAAAATTTCATTCCCAAAAATTTAGAGTAAATAATCATAACAATTTGAACTGTAACCAAATATTTAAACAACATAATATATTAAAGTTTGATAATTATGCAGTAGAGAGGAGGCCGCCGGGATAACCTTGCTCTTGATTATGTTGTCAATGTAATATTTTCTCAGTAAACGAGAATGGATTAAAATGGATTGAAATTTTTTTTTATCCGATGCGTATTTTAAATAGCGAACATATTTTTTTGGATTTAATTAGATTCAATTGGATGCAATTGAATTGAAAAACTGCATTTTCTATTCAAAATTTTGAATTAAACAGTATTTACAATGCACAGAAAAAGCTAATGTTATTTTTAGATTGAAAGGTATAGAGATATGCTGCATGCAATTCCTATAAATGAATAAAAATGTATTCAGGATTGAAAAGCATTCATTTTAACATTCATGAATCAATATTTCTGAAAATCTGAATTCATTTCAATTCATTTCAATCCATTCTCGTTTACTGGATTGAAAGATCTTCAGACAATTTCAGCCTTATTCGTTAAAAAGTTAACAATTAAAGTGTAATTATCTCATTACTCTTACTTTGCATAAAAAATCGAAAAGCATGGGACGAATCGATTAAGAGAATATGACTCTCCACTAAACTGCATAATTGACGTGAAATGATGTATTTTTTTCTGAAAAATCATGTCATTCAATATATTTCTGTATAATTAGGACGCAAACATTTACAGCTATCGTATCGAACATGCAATAAACTTCAATATTCGACAAAATATTTCGCAGAAAATTAAGATTCTGATGAGCGAAGACATAATTTGTGCTGTCGATACTCATCGACGAACTATGAAGTTGATACACATTCACAAAATAGATAGAATAGAGCGGGGCTGGTTGCGCATTGCGGCAAGTTGGGCAAATACAAATATCTACATTGAAAAAAATGTTTGGTTAAAAATGGACAAATCAGAAAATTCTGATTGATATAATTTTCAATTATACGTTTTTTCATTGTAAATAACGAATATATATATGTTTATGATCGTGTAAGGTAGCACATAGCAGAGATTACTGTGCTTAATACAATAATCCGTACCCGGTTATTAACAAGCCCGGTTATTAAGCCAAACAGGTATGTTTTTTCGTTTTTGTATATAAAAAGTAAAAAATTATTAGATGAATATTCTTTTTGGTTTACGTAATAATTAAAGCGATTGATAACAGCCAAATGTGTTTTTTATATATAAATAATTAATGAAATTTTTTAATTTTATACTGTTCAAGTTGCTCCCAGCAAACGAGAATATATTAATATGGATTAATATTTTTTTCTATCCAAATGCGTATTTTAAATAGCGAATACTTTTTTTTGAATTTAATTGGATTCAATTGGATTCAATTAGATTCAATTGGATACAATTGAAAAACTGCATTTTCTATTTAAAATTTTAAATTGAACAGTATTCACAATTGTGTTTGTGTGCACAGAAAAAGCTTATTTTTAGATTGAAAGGCAAAGTGATGCCCCATGCTATTCCTATAAATGAATAAACATGCATTCAGAATTGAAAAGCATTCATTTTAACATTCGTGAATCAATATTTCTGAAAATTTGAATCCATTTTAATCCATCCTCGTTTGCTTGGCTATTTTATTTACAATTTTTCAGTCGTAAACAATGTTTCATCAACACCGATGTGGGGCTTGCTGAACCAAAAATCCATAACTCAGCTACTTAAATTTGTCTTTATCGATCCTTTTTATTCTGGGCCGCGTTCAGGAATTACTAGATAACTTTAGAGCAGGTCTATGGCATTCGATAGTTTCATGTGACCCTCCCTTATTATCCAATATTCGCTAGGGATGCTAATAGTAACTTAATCCACTTACTACAGTACAGTCTGATATAATCCCTTGCCATGACGTGATGCAGTTTGCAAGAGAATAAAAAAAACGCCTTTTGCCATGATAATCACTTAGCTATATTTAATGTTCGATCATGTTTGATCACGTTTGATTATACACGGCAAAAATAATCTCATTTCACTAAAGCATGAGCAGGAGCTAAGTTATTACACAGCGTTTCCAACGGATTTCGAATAATAAGGAAGTCACATTAAACTATAGAAAACCTATTGAGCCTGGGATTCTGTAACTGTTTTACACGTCTATCGACAGTTGTTGGTGTCGTTGCGCAGCTTTTTCACTATATAAAATATCTGCGCAATGACAGTAGGCGTGTAGAACAGTTATGCATGGTCTACAATGTGCAGTAACAGTAATTGATTAAGGAGTAAGCGTAGAAATTGACCAATCATAATTGATTGTTTTTTTCATATTCAACTATGATTGGTATTTTCACATTCAACTAGCCTCGCTCTATACTAATGTGTTTATTATAATTATATAAATAATATTCCTGTTTTTGAAGATTGTCCAAACATTTGATGTCTACATGGGAGGTAACAATATTTTGCTTAATAGTACTTGGCGTAGCTTGCTTAACCCTAAATTTGTTTCAAGTAAGTTTTCTGTTTCGTATTGTAATATATAAAAATGCATGCAAATGCTGCTCCAAAATTATATGTAGTAACAATTATTGTTCAGTAAGTAGGTAGGCCAATAAAATGCCAAAGTTATATAAATCCCCAATAACAATTTTTATTATATAAATAATAATATAAAAAGTAACAAATGTAATATATAGTAAAAATAAAAATAATAAACAGAGGAGATGCACTGTATTAGAAAATTCAATAATATTGAAGATATATGTATAATATTAACATAAATTTACTAAAGAAAGCCCCCTATTATGAGATAAGCGTCTAATATGAAATAAAGGCGTTTTTGCTAAACTAATAGACGCTATTTATTGATTCCACCATGAATTTATTGCTTTTAGATTGAAAACTATTTAGTAGAAAATTCATTATTAGATCATGCCTAGTCATTGCAGTCATAAAAAAAGATTTTAGAATTTGAATGTCTTCAAGTTTTGTTGAGATGAGTCTTTAAACATTATTTATTATTTAATAAAAATACATATTTGGCAATAAATTCTTCATGTAATGATGAGTAAGGTCGTGCTAATAGAAAAATATGGGATACATTGAATTGCTTAATTACAGAAGTTAGATATGATGATCGTAAAACCGGCGTGGAAATCGTAATATGAGATACCCAGGGTATTTCTAATATGAAATAACCTATGTTCTCATGTCACAGTGAAAATTGTTGCTAAAATATAAATGTTATACTTATTGTTCAATAATAAAAAGGACAACCGGAATAAACGTTGAGTGCCTATTTCTGCGATAATTGATTTCAACTATCTGAAGATGAGTTCTGGGTATAATGTATTGCATACTTATTGTTCACGCATCCTAGCTGTGTTTGTTTGTATTTAAGAAACATTAAATAAAGTTTTTTTAGTTACAATACTGATGTACTTTGCGTTTTATTATCGATTTCTTGGGGCATCTCATTAAAAGTACAATTTTTGACTTTATGATTTGTTCACTTTTTACATTTCTTTAATTTTCAAAAAAATGAAATTTGAATTATTTATTATATATAACATTATCTTATTAAATTCCCTTCAAAGTGACCTATTATTTTTCAAATTCCATAGATTTCTAGCATTGACCCAAAATAAATTCGGTATCTCATAATAAGGGCCTTTCCTCTACTTTTAGAATTTAACGAATAAAAATGCTGATTTATACATTCTTTGTACGATCTTTGTGTTTATATTTTAAGAACATGTATTTTTTTTACTCTTTTTGATATATACTGCAAAGCATTTTTTAAATTTTGCATAAATTCATCATTATTCTTAGATTAATAGTAAAAAAATATATATACATATATATGTATATATATATACACATATATACAGAACAGTTGCAACACTTTTTTTTAATGGATTTCGGAATTCAGCCTTGCTCCTAGAAAGGTTAAACGTAAATAGTTAGATTCATAAGTAAGAATTAAAGAGAATTAAAGAAATAATTGCTCGGTAAACAAGCTGCATTCCGAAACTCATTGAAAAAAAGTGCAACCGTTATGTCCACGATTATACAAATGTATGCAGAAGATTTATAATCTCCTTTAAATACTGTCTTAGATATTTCAGATTGCTTCATCCGAAAATACTGTTAGCAAATTTTTGTCATTGTTGTATGTGATTTCCATGATTTTCTGTATGTTTCTATCCAATTATATTGGACAGAATATAACTGATTACAATAACTACGTATTCTCTACTGCGTAAGAAACATTTCATGACGAGTAAGAATGTTTGCATGGAAAGAACAGTTTTACTAAAAGATGCTTGAAGACTTTACGAGTTATCGCTGTGTTTTTGTCCATTGTTAAGGCTAACGTTGAAGTGAACTTTGCCGTTCACTTCATCAGAGCGAGGAGCGCATCGATACTGAACTGCTGTTCCGGGAAATTCCCTTTATATACTTTATATACGTTAGAGATGGGTGAGGGTACGTTGAGGAAGGGAAAGATAGGTCTTCCTTGGCTTATCAAGAGCAGTCTTCCATATCCTATTTATATTACAATCCAAATCTCTGTTTAAATTATCTGGATGTTTCTGTATTTCTAGAGCCCTTCTACACTTCCTCGAGAAAATGATTGTGGCTATAGTAGCCATTTTTTGGAATAATATTTGATGTTCTGTCTCAGTGCTGCTTTTGCCAATGCTGATTGTGTGATATGTATTTTAGTCTGACATCCCGTTGATGTTCCTTCATGTGCATGTTGACTATTCTTCTGGTTTCATCAATGTACACTTTCCTGCAAGAGCAAGGTATTTTATATACTTCTACGGAACTGAGTGGGAGTCCTTGGTCTCTAGAATTTTTCAAGATTTCGATGTTCCTTGGAGGCTTGAAAATGTTGAAATGGATGTTATATTTGTTAAAAACCTGCTGATTCGGTCTGTTGTTCCATTTACATATGGAAGAATAAAGAAACTTTTTTTGTTTAACTCTTCCTGTGATATTTGTGTATTCGAGTTATTCTTTATTCCGCTCCTATATTTGCTGATTGTCCTGTCCACATCTTTCTTATTGTATCCATTCTACTGTGACGTTTGTTTCAAGTGGTTGAGTTCTGTTTATAGATGTTCTTTATTAAAGATACTGAATGCTCTCTGCACAAGTGAGTGTATTGCCGATTGTTTTTGTGCTGGATGTAGTATGACTCGGCAAGAATCTGTCAGTATGTATTGATCTTCTTGTACTTGATGACTCAGAGTATTAGCCTTCTTTGTGACAAGAATATCCAGGAAGGGAAACTTACTGTTCTTTTCTATGTCCATGATGAATTAAATATTAGGATGTTAGTTGTCGAGGAAGTTTAAGAATTTGTGAAGTTCATCACTGCCATGTTTCTAAATTACGAAAGTGTCGTCTACATATCGAAACCAAATTTCTGGTTTATTGGTCGTCTTATAAGGGCCTTTTCCTTGAAGTATTTCCATAAAGATGTTTGCAATAACAGAAGAGATGGGAGAGCCCAACGCTGCTCCAGACGTCTTCGTAGAAGTAGTTATTGTAGGAAAAATATGTGATCATTAGAGAGTGTTCAATTAAAGGGACGATGTTAGAACTTTATATGAGGTTTTGATTATATCTAAAGTTTCTTTTATTGGAATGTTTATAAAGAGTGACTCTACATTGAAACTCAACAATCAGCGCTCCTGCCCTGATGAAATGAAATGAATGGTTCACGAACCATTAGTATTAGCAATGAACAAAAACACGGCGATAATCCGCAAATCTTCTATAGCATCTTTAAGGAAAATAGCCGTGAAAACCTAAAAAGAAATTTTATTAAAATTCAGTTAGCCAAATGCAGTGAGTTTGCTGTCATGTTGTCGATAATTATTGAAGCAATTAATTTTGACAAACTCGGAACAAGATAATCGAGACAGCATTATGTTTGTCGAAAACTCACGTAAATTCGAATTCTATTGCAAATCGATGGCAACGTCAATTTGCTCGTAAAAAAGATGATTTGTGATAGCAACTTATTATAACTAGTGTTGTCAATTTATCATTTATAATTAGTAACGAAAATGTTCTTTCCATATATCTTTTAAAAATGGTTTCAAATGTAAAAATTAATGTATGTAGTTGCAGAACAAATTAGTATAGTTGAAAATAATATGAGTTTTTTTCATTAATTAGCAATTCGTTATCTATGTACAATTTCATAGGTACAACGTTCAGTGGTATAGAGCTCCGTTACGTATACAAAGAATGATAATGTTTCTATTACAAAGAGAAGCTAAAGAATTTACTCTGAATGTCGGTGGAGTATTTAATGCATCTATGGAGTGTTTCGCCATGGTAATATAATACCAACAACAATCTATATATACGATATTACAAATGAATATTATAAAAAGAGATGTATTTAATTGCAGTTAGTAAAGACTTCGATATCATATTTTACTGTCATATATTCTATAACAAAATAAATATGAATTTATAGAATTATAAATAATAGAATTAATAATAGAATAATAAAAACGTAGCTGATGGGAAAACAGGAGTACTCATTTTTAGAAAAAAGTAAAATTATTTTTTGAACATATAGTTTAGCTAGAAATTCTAGAGATTCAAGAAAAATATTATAAATTAAAATTGTTCAGGTAAAGTGACAACAAATTTTGTTGTTGTGATTGTTGATAGTCTGTTATACCAATTATTAATAGTAACAGAAGCAAATTATATAAAATCTTTTGGATAGACTTTAAATTCGTTTACATATAATAGAATTCATAGATTATCGTGGAATTTTAAGTCGTAGGAAACCGATCAAGCACAGTATATATAAGGAGTAAATATAAGGAGAATACTTGATTAGAATTGGTCAATTTCTTATGATTTGAAACACTGCAAAAGTCTACTTTTATATATATATATATATATATTTTATCTCTTATTTGTTAGCAATACTATTGATTATTTGTTACATTGACAAATTAAATTGCAATCGTAACAAATCGACCGTTTTTTAATATTATATTTTTTAATATTATATATAATCGTTATTTAATATTATATTTGCTTTCCCTTTGTTTCTATAACAAAATCATTTCTCTCAGTGCGCAATGTATTCAAATCAAGTATTGTATATATTATATTTTGAACAATCACATAGTTTCAATTGTTCTACATTGCTTTTAAGTAATTTGATACAACTTTTTGAAACTCTTCTATAGCTTAATTTCATGAGAAAGACACATCCGCTGTATTATTTTCAGAAGCAAATCGTCTATGAATTGTATTATAAAAAATAATGATACGCAAATCATTCAGAAAGCTGAATTCAGTTCCGATAGCGGACTGCTATTTGAGCATTAGAAAAGTTGAGTTTATGTAAAAGAAAAACGTTATAAAATATTTCATTAAATAAAATTAAAGTTATCAATTAAAGTGCATTAAATTAACTACAATCGTGAGATTTCGTATTTCAGATTTTATTGACGAAGAAAGATACTAATAATTGCCTGTGCTATTTGCAGCGGTTTTTATTCTATATTTGTTCATATCGAATTCTCTTGGATTAATGATGGATTACAATAATTATGTATTTGCTACTATATAAGAAACTTTCTTACGAAAAACAATAACTGGAAGGTTTCAATTTATAAATTTTTATACCCAAACAAGTATTAAATATGATTAGTTTTGTATGATTAACATAAAATATTGTAAATTATATGAAAATCTTCATACTTTTCTTTCAAACTATCCATTCTTGTCTTCATAATTTATGTAGGTAGAGCTGAATGATGTGTAATTTCTTTGTACATTCAGGAAACGATATTCTTCCTGTTGATAAAAGGCGCCAAAAATTTCGATCTGAATATTGAATTATTTATTCCATCATTAGAGTGCTTCGTCAAGATAAAATCATGCAGTGTTTTTTTTAATATATTATATTAATATATAATACATTAAAAGTAAACGCAATAATATTTGCAAATTTCGGTGTCTTATTTTACTGTCATATTATTTATATATATTATCTATATATTGGCAATATAAATATGAATCAAATAAGAGCAATTATATATTCGAAATTATATATTCGAGGAAGATAACAGCATTTCTCACATGTGAAAAAAAAGAAAATTCAATTTTTAAATACGTATATATTTTTTATATATTTTTGCTTACAATTTTATTATACTAAAAAAAGAAAATATTCACAAAATCAAAAATATTCACCAACATAAAGTTATTAAATTGAGATTACACACTAATTAATCTTAATGAAACTGGATTTAAAACGTCTGTAAACATATGAATAAAATTGTACATATTGTACAATATAAAGAACAGATTTAATTATTTTATTGTAGAATCTATCATAGTAATATTTAATAAATAATGTTAGTAATATGATAACAATCTTTTGCAAAGTGTAAAGTAATATATCAGAAAATGTTATTGATCTAATTACCATGTTTTAAATTGAGATGAATTAATTACTCAATGCCGAAACATATGGAGGATATTCATCTCAAAGAACAAACCATTGTGAGAATTCATATGAAAAGTGAAATTATTGCACTGCAAAGAATAAAGAATACGTGCTTGCGTGACTTCTGTCCTTTGATGTCTTTTTTTTTGTATTAAAAGAAGATATTCATGCGAAATTTTCTTGATGTTAGAGATTAATGCCTTAATAGTTCTTATTGCAAAACTACTAAAATATAAATGAATTTGTGATCTCACAATGGATATTTTGTATAGTCTCATATTATACAAATTATGGCATTCACACTAAAAATTTGCACTGTAAGAAAGAATATCAAGGAAATCGAT
>NW_012130086.1:3110365-3118527 GCF_000143395.1 Atta cephalotes
CACACACACACACACACACACACACACACACACACACACACACACACACACACACACACACACACACACACACACACACACATATGCAGAAGATTTATAATCTCCTTTAAATTTGTATCTTAGATATTTCAGAGTGTTTCATCTGAAAATACTATCAACGAATTTTGTTTTCCGATGTTATGTGTGGCTATCAGTATTATATATATGTTTTTATCCAACCATATCGGACAGAATATAATAGATCACAATAATTACGTATTCTCTACTGCGTAAGAAACATTTCATGATGATGAGTATATGAATGTTTGCACTGAAAGAACTATTTGCTAAAACTCAGATGGCCAAATGCAATGAGTTTGCAGTCATGTCAATAATTCTTCAAGCAATTAATTCGATAAACTCGGGACAAGGTGATCGAGACAATATTATGTTTATAGCAAACTCACGTTAATTCGAATTATATAACAAATTGATGGCAACATTAATTTGCTATTCGTGAAAAAAGATAATTTTTGATAGTAACTTTACAATAACTGGTGTTGCTAATTTGTAATTGATAGCAAAAGTGTTGTTTTTGTGTGCCTCTTAAGAATTGTTTCGTCAGATATAAAAAGTAATGTAATTGCAAAACAAATTAGTAAAGCTGAAAATAATTGATACAGAAAGTTTCTTTTGTCAATTAGCGAATCGCTATCTATGTACAATACATAATACAATTTCACAGATACAACGTTCAGTGGTATAGAGCTCCATTACGTATACAAAGAATGATACTGTTTTTATTACAAAGAGAAACTAAGGTGTTTACTCTGAATATCGGTGGACTATTTAATGCATCTATGGAATATTTCGCCACGGTAATTTTAATACCAACATCTATATGTACTATATTACAATAAATATTGTAAAAAAATGTCTTTAATTGCAGTTAGTAAAGACTTCGATATCTTACTTTACTGTCATATATTCCACACGGTGACAAAATAAACATGAATTTAATAACAGAATGATAAGAACAATAATTAATGAAAAAATGTGAGTACTCGTATTTAAAAAAAATGACATTATTTTTTGAGCATGTAGTTATCTAGAGATTTTGTTAAGAAAAAAATGTAGAGAATTAAAATAATTGTTCAAATAAAGATGTTAGTACACAATAATGTCGCAATGTGTTCAAACTAAGTATTGTATGTATTATATTTCAAATAATCACATAGTTTCAATTATTAAATTTAAATAATTTTATATCTGCAATTTGTTGTTAAACATTTTTTTCTAAACAATATAATAATTAAAATATTTAGATATTTGGAACTTTCGTCAATTAATAACCAAAGGAATGTAAAAAGACAAATGTATAGTCACTAATAAATAATATTTTTAATTAGATAGTTTAATACATCAAACTGTTAATATTAATCACGCTGATCGCTGAGTGATATTTATAAATATGTACCTGTTGTGAATTTGATTCGATTATTTTGTAATTATAAGCTTTAGACAGATCCGACATCAAAAGAATTCAAACTAAGAGATATTCCTCGAAAACCAAATGTGACTTATGAACGAATTAGAAGTTTGAAACTAAAAAGAAGAAAAGGCGCTTGTATAACTTTTCTGAAATTTTTCTATAATTTAATTTCATGAAAAAGACATATCTGCTGCGACAAATCAATCGCATAGAAATCATGTTATAAAGAATAATGATATGTAGATCATTCAGAAATTTGCTAATTCCAATTCCGATCTCATAGCGAACTGCACATCTGGATATTATTGTTAACTAGAAAATTTGCGTTGAAATTTATGTAAAAGAAAGACATAAGAAAATATTTAATCGAAAAAATTAACTTTAACAATTAAAGTATAATAAATTAATTATAACATGAGATTTTTTTAGATTTTTCAGATTATATTGACGTAGAAAGCTATTAAAGAAAAAAAAATGAATGAAATTATTATATTTGATAAGTATTGTTATCTGATAACAATATCAAAAAATTAACAAGGATTCTATTAAAAACTTATTGCGGAATTACGTTGCCTTCTGGTAAAATGAAAAAATAATAAATTTATAAAAGAACCAATTTACAAGAGACTACTAATAACAGATAGAATCAATCCCCTGATTATATGGTGCAAAAATTCACAAAATTAACACTCTGTTAAAAATAATAGTTTTTAATTTCTTTAATCAATAGCCCGTTACACTATCTATTTATTTACATAACATTATTAACAATAGCATACCTAAAATACACAGCCACATAAAAAGTTCCAATTAATTAATAAGATTAGAAGGAATTTATTTCGAACCTAATCTTAAAATAACATCATTAGACATCATCTTATTATTTATTAACGTATCTGTCGAATTAGAGATTGACAATATATACAATAGATAGGAACATATTTCAAAAAACATAAACATACTTAAAGAAGAATTTATTAATCTATCAAACTGGTTTTAAATTTTAAATTCAACGTTCTTCACTTTTAATAAAAAATTTTGTAAACAGATTTTTAGTATGCCTATGGATCACCATTGTTACCGACCATAGCCAATATTGTCCTGAAAGATTTGAAGGAGATTGCAATTCGGCGGTTACTTTGTCCCCGAGAAATATTTGGATGAAATTAAATGTATTCAATTCATTACATGAACGATTACAATTCACAATTGAAGTGAGTGATGGTGACTAAGTTATCTGGATGTAGACATCAATCAATGTAAAGAATAATAGTATTGTTTTCGATTGCTACAAAAAACTAATCTTCTCAGGAAGATTTCTAAATTTCAACTCCCAATATTCGATATGTCACAAGAGGAGTGTGGCATTTGGTACTCTCTATGTGGATAGTCATTAATTACCCAGTAGCATACTTGGCACTGATATCAGTGATTATCCACTGATTCATATTTAGAGAGTATGGTTGAATAATGTTATTATTTCATCTGATGTACCACCAAAAAAATATTATAGAATTGATGTACATTTTATTAAGTATCCTTTAAAGTTCATTTTTTCGACTATTTCGAGGATAAAATTTCACCAGAACAAAAATTTCAATCATAACCAACAACATTTAAAACAATTAAATAATGAACGACATTTCACTGTATCGTATATGAAAATTATCTCCGAGTCTTCTTTCCAATTGACCTACATACAAAGATGCATGTACCATTCTCAATACATTAAAAAAATGTCACTAGAGGAAAAGATTTATTGGATCTTATGTTGCATCAAGAAGTGATTTACAAGATATCGTGCCATGAGTGTAATGCGACATATGTAAGCCAACGAAATGTCAATTAAAAATTAGAACATTTGAACACGTAAGCGACATTAAAAACAGGGTCCCCCTCAGTAATTTCGAACCATAGGTTGACTCTCAATCATAATTTAAAATGAAATGAAGTTAAAATTCTTGATAATGAACCGTCATATAACAAAAGATTGATTTCGGAGATGATATACATTAAAAAGCAATTAAATGGTTTAACTTAAGCAAAGTGACATAGAATCCCTGCCTAATTTCTACCTTCCTATTTTACAAGCATTATCCCTTCCCTAATTTCTTTCATTTTTTCTTTCCATCACGTCACATTTTTCCTTTTCCAAAATTATGGCAGTAACTTAATTTCCTTCCTTATTTCTGTGTTATTGTGTAACATCACCTTGGAGAAATATCTAATTACGCGACAACCAATATTTTGTATCTGAAGAAATTTGCGAATCCATTGTAATTGTGTGAGCTGAAAAAATGGGTGGGCGATATTTAAGATATATCTTAAATTCAAATTTAAGATTAAGAGTAAATTTAAAAATATAACCTTTTTTATTGCTTTACAGTTTAATTCCACTAGAAGCAGCGTCGATTACTGAAAGTACTGATTACATAGGACAATAGTTTTTCTTATTTTTTAAGCGATTGCAGTAAGAGAGTAAGTCTTTTATCAATGATAATACACACTGAAAATTAACGTTGTCGCTGAAGGGAAACATGTAATGTTAATTTTAATTTTTATGATTCTCATGCGAATTATAAAACGTTTTAATCATGCGATAAATTTTATTCTATATACCATATTTAAACATTTTTATATTTATTTATATATTTAATCATGCGACAATTTTATTTTTCATATTTAATCATGCAATTTATTTTATTATATAACCAATATTGCGACCTTTTTATTTTTATTTTTATTTTCCAATTGTAATTTTTATGAGTTACACTGAAGATGAGCTAATGAAGATTATAACATTTTAAATGATTATAGCGATTGGATTTGGAATATTGTATAAATTGATTTTTAGCAATTAATCACTAATTTTGACTGATACGATTTGAACGTAGCCTTTCTCCTTTAACAATTTATTTTCTACTAAAGAAACTTTACTGTCTGTGCTATTTGCAGTTGTTTAATATTTAATATTTAATTTAATAATATTATAATAATATTTTACAAAATATTATATCGGAAAATATTGGAGTAATTACCATATATTAAATTGACATGAGTTGTACTAATTACGATCAATGCAGAAGAAAAAATGTAGAGGATATTCATCTCAAAGATCAAACGTATCATATGAGAGATTATACGAAAATGAAGTCAACTAAAAAATAAAGGATACATGCTTGCGTGACTTGTGTCCTTTGATAAATGTCTTTCGTTTTTTTTTAAATAAAAGAAGATATTCATTCAAAAGATATTCATTTTCTTGATATCGAAGTGATGCTTTAATAGTTTTGCAAAAATATACTAAAATATGGATAAGTTTGTAATCTCACAATGAATATTTTGTACAGCTTCGTATTATACAAATTATGGCATTCATAAAAATTTATAAGAGGAAATGTCTAGATGGAAAAGGAGAAGGGATAATCGTACTCGGCGACTTCGCTTCGTAATCAGTTGCATTCAGGACATCGCAAGGAATGATTCATCCAGAGATTCAGTACCTTAGCTTCAATAAAATTCTGTTGCTTGTTATCGACTTATGGCCCTATCAACAATCTAAATTTACACGATTTCAGTTTATCCTCTTTTCTATTATTCTAATAACGGGTATTATATTTCAGGTAAGATTAGATTATATAATAGTAGAGTATATAATAGTAGAACTGGGTAATAAGTTATTATTTTACAAATCTTAATTGTATTTTGCAAATCTTTATCAAGTCTATCATTATTATATAATATAAGTGTTATATAAATTTATAATTGTTTATAAACGTATAATTAAAAATAAAATTACTACTGATAGTTGTGACAGTAGTGACAACGTTAATGACATCAAAATGTACTTTAAATTTCAGCAAGGTCTTATCTTCCTTTTTTGTTATTTGCATAATATATTATAACTCCTTCAATTTTAACATCAAAGCTGTAAGTTGATGACTTAGGATAAAAGTACTAGATGTGAATCAGGCACTAGTTCGGAATCATTTTTTATATTTAAGTAATTAAAGTATTTTTCATTAAATTGTACATATTTTATAAATGTACAAGATTTTTTATTCATTTGTTTTATCTCTTTCAATTGAATTTAATTTATTAAGAACAGCGCTGGATATTTTATTGTTGTCGTTAACTAATTAAATATGCAAAATTAATTAACGTATCTTTAAAATTCATTCACAATGTAATATCATAAGAATTGCCTTATGGCTTTTTTAGTAGTAAATAACATTAAATTTTTAGTAAATAACATTAAATTTGATAGAAAGAACCAACGTTATGCGAAGATGAAATTAAATGTACCCATGGAAGTTCTTTAATCATTATATTATAACGATATTTTTATTGTGTAAATTTATTATAAAAATATTTAGAAACTTATAAAATCTTACAAATGATGTCCTCTCGAAAAGATTTATTTGTTTTAAATAACAAAATAGAATATAAAATAGTATACATGTCATGTGCAAAAAGTGTTACAATAATTTACTCATAATTTAACTGTTTTTTATTGCTAAATTCTATTTTCATTAATTTTTTTTAATTATCATTAATTATTTACTGTCATTAATTATAAATAAACTAATTTTAAATAAATTTGAATGTGATAAAATTGTATCCACAATTAGATCCTAGAATCGGATGTGAATCATCAACTATAATTTTGTCACACGCATATACAGGGTATCCTAAAATAATCCAAATATTTATGGGCAGGTTGAGTGGACTAAACTGAATCGAAAAGTCTTGTACCATTTTGCAAGTATCCCCAGTTAACGAAATAATATAATCTTTAAAGATAACCGAATACATGTACCTGCCCGGTCTACTCTTGCAAAGTATAGTGTCGCCTATCGATCGCTTGGTGCCATGGGGAGCGGGGATTGTCTGGCAAGAGCGCCGTGCACATGGCCATGAGTCACTATTGTTTGGATGACATCCTGTATATTACAATAAAATTGCAAATCATATTTTTTATTCTTATGGGATTTATGGGATTTAGGAACCTCAAAAAGTATAAAGCATTTGATGAATTGAATTGATGACCGCACTTAATACATAAAGTCTAATTGCAGATAATTGTCATAACATTATTTAATTCAAATTAAAATATATAAAGTGGTAATTAAATGGAATCAAATTATTCATAATGTAATCTTTATGATTAATCATGACTATTAAATATTTTATTAATTATTTGTTATTGATAAAAATATGAAACTTTTTAAAGAGCGATCCACAACTAGTGATTTTATTCCACAGAATGTGCATTTGACAGCATAATTATCTGTGTCAAATGAATTTTTGTTATATATTAAAAAATTATTTAAATATTATTATGTGCAGACAATATATGGAATTATTGGAATAACAGGTAAAAGATTTATTAATGCAACTTGAGCATGTATGTAATCAAGTAAAAGATAAAAACGAAGTTGCTATTATAGAAGAATATAATTACATTGCAAGGCGTAACACAATTATGCTCACACGTAAAACAATATTTTCAGATTTATGCTCATAATTATTGTGTATGAAATTAGTTTTAAATCATATTAAATAATATTTCTACATATTTTAATATATGATATATTAAACGGATTCTACTAAAGTATTTGCCATATACAGGGTGTTAAGTACGTTGCCATACTCAACAGAGCGATTCTTTGGTTTATTTCAAGTAGAAAAGTCCATATAAACATGTGCCCTAAAAAATGGCTTAGTTTCCGAAATAAAAAAGTTCCGAAATAGAAGAATCCATTAACAAAAAGCTAGTCTTTGTGGAAAATCGAATGTAAAAGTCTCTGTACACGTTGAATGTGATAAGGATATAACTGTTGATCTTTCAAAATTCTTTAGATGACATAATTACTTATATTTAATGTCCTATGTTCCTTGTGCTCGTTTCTGGATGTGATTTCGTTAAAAACAGCTTTCTCTAATAAATCTAGTGTCCTAACTGTCATAAGCTTTCCAAGATTAACAGTATTCCTTACGAAAGCACTCTTTTCTCCAAGATAGCGGTGAAAATTCGCAAATGTTTTTAACGACATGGTAAATTGCATTGGAGACATCTTTCTGCATAAATACACCTTGCCTCACGTGAGTTACCATTTGCAAGACTGTAGGCAAAGTGCATATCTGCCATTTCAAAATTTATAAACTTAAGCATAATAAAACCGATTTTGATGGACTGAAACAATTTGACCCGAAAACGTACAAGCTAATTAACTAGCAGCAATATCAGAACTGAAGTCTGTTCTTGATTTTGTGACTTTGACTTTGACTTTGTTTACGGTTGCGCGAATGGTAATTAACGTGAAGCAAGAAATATTTATGTAGAAAGATATCTCCAACGTAATTTACCATTTCATCAAACATTTGCGAACATTCACCTGTATTTCGGAAACTAAACCATTTAGGACACATGTTATGGACTTTTTATTTGAAATAAACCAAAGAAGCGTTCTGTCGAGTATGACAACATACTTAACTAACATCCTGTATATGCCTGTACTATGATTAATAACATGTTAGTATGCAATTTGTGCAATAGCATATTAGAGTACTTTTAAATAAAATTTTATTAATATATTAATAAAATAATATAAAACTTTATGACGTATATATATATATATATATATATATATATATATATATATATATATATATATATATATATATATAT
>NW_012130086.1:3118547-3157619 GCF_000143395.1 Atta cephalotes
TATTTTTATTTAATTTTGTTGCACTTCTACGCAATTACATGCGTCGGAGGAATTGCGGTTAGCAATAGGAACATTGTTCCTTATGTATCTTCAGTATATCTGTGGAATATTCAAAATTGCTGGGTACGGATAAAGATATATGAATAGTCATAATAATTTAAATTGTAATCAAAATTTAACTTTAACATCATACATTTAAATAACGTAATGTATTAAAAAGTTTATGAAATTATGTATTTTTAATTGAAAAATTGTGTCAATAGATTATGTATTATGTAGATTATGTATAATTACACAAACATTTACAGCTATCGTATTGAGCATGCAATAAACATCAATATTCGACAAAATATTACGTCGAAAAATAAGATTTTAATGAACGAAGGCATAATTTGTGCCATCGATATTCATTGACATGCTATGAAGTTAGTATTCACGTCCACAACATAGAAGTAGTATATTTATTATTATTACATAATAACGTACTTTTATTTTTGAAGATTGTCCAAACATTTGCTGTCTATATTTGAAGTAATGATGTTTTGTTTAATAATACTTGCTTAATCCTTAATCTATTTCAAGTAAGTTCTGTTTCGTATTGTAATATATGAAAATGCATGCAAATGCTGCTCCGAAATTATGTATATTACCAATCCTGTTTAGTAAGTACATAAGTCAATTATGCCAGAATTATATATTTCCAATAATAATTATTATTATATAAGTATATATTTTATATAAATAATATAAAAAAATAACGATGTATTGTGAAAATAAAAATAATGAATATACATTGCAATAAAAAATTCAATAATGTTGAAGATATATAACATAAATTTACTAGTAGGGGAGATGACAGTCTTGTTGGCACAGTTTTCATAATATCGGCATTAGATTTTTTACAACAACAATTAATTATTACGATTAAAATATATGATAGAGAAAACCTTTCTTTACAATTTCAGTAATGGTATATACTAGTTTCTTTGTAATAAATGAAATATAGACATGCTGCATTGTTAACTTGTCCCGATATGTGGGATAATTGATACAAATTATAACATAAATTGTCTCTATAATAAACTTTACAATATTAAACTAACAAAACATAGTAATAGAAATAAAAATTAGATAGGTACTTTTTAGTAAAAATTGTCTGTTTCAAATTTATTTTGTAGTGATCATATAGCAAAATATTGTTACAGAAAAATAAGTGTAAATTATCTTAATTCTATCCCGTTTTATTACTTATAGAAATATATTAAATATAAAGCATCAGAATTAAATTAAACATTTACACGTGAGTGTAATAAGTACAAAGCAAGTTAACCTTGTTCGTGAGGATTTATGTCGAAATGATATTCGTGAATGATAACACACAATCTTTGCAATGAAAAACACAATTCTTTAATACAGACAATATAGGATACACGGTAACATAGTCGAAGAAATAATGATAATGCCATAGCGCGCGATCGTTGCGGCGATTGAAGGATTAAGACAAACTCTGAAACGCTAGAACGCTAGAAATTAAACGCCTAAAATTAGAACTAGAAAATGCTAGTCTTGCAAGGGAAAAAAGGGCGTGTTTTGATATTGATGCTAACTTTTATAAATGCACGAACTGCTCCTTGATAGCATCTATCAAAACATAAAGAACGAAAATGAATCACAGCTAAACTTTAATTCAGAATGAACTTATATGTTAATACTAGTCATTAAGTGCGTTAACGCTTTCTTCGAACGGCAACACAGTGAATTTGGAAGCTGGTCTTTTATAGGAATCAGTTGCAGTTTTGACAATCGCAGTTCTGACAATGTTATCATCTACTGGACAGACTTTCCAAAATTCTACCAAGCATCCACTTCATGAAAGAGTGAAATTCCATTTTTCTCGACAAATTATTGTCCGACTTGAATGGGAATTCCGTGGCTACAATTTCATTTTACATGATGTTGTAATTGGAATAAATAATCGTTCGATCAACGTCTCTAAAAATGCTGACGCATTTGCTGTTCGATAAACGATTTGCATGAGATTAGGCTCTGGATAAGACGTCATAGTATTACTAATAAGAAAGTGTCCTCAAATGTAACTCATATCATCAGATGAGATAACTATTAGTGGTCTCGAATTAAGGATAGCTTCTACTTGAGACACAAACGTAGACGTCTCCTCGAAAGTCAGTGGTGTTTCACCGACTTCTATAAAAATGCCTTTTAAAAGTTTTGACAGTGGCTTCTCACAAACCATCAAAGTAGAGTGCGTGTGATAGAATAAAGTGTCACTTGATTCGTTTCTTGGCCATTTCGTTTATGAATTGATGCTTCTGATTATATAGAGCTCTAAACTCTTCTAGCTCACGATTGGCTTCTGTAAAATTAGTTCCATTATCTGAAAAAAACATTTGAAGGTTTTACTTCTGCAAGCGATAAAACGCTTGAATGCGTTAAGAAGCGTTAATTAATTAAAACAATATTATTGCACAAATAAATTAAAAATTTTGGGTCAAAATTGTAATTATGTCTTTAAATTGCCGCCATTTTCTTAATTTCCAACTTTTAACTTATTTTTTTAGGTTCATCGACAAGATAGTGTCATACAAAATAAGAAACTATTGTTTTTGTTTCATACAAATACAAAAGGTATTAGATTTTCCACCGATTCATAATTCCGAGGTTGCGTCAATTTGCGTTTATTTATAGAAGTTATAAAATGAACTATATTGAAATAAAAAAAATTTTTTTTACTCTTTAATATATAATATGTAAAAACATCAAAAATTTTTTAAATAATCGCGATTGTATACTTAAAAATAATTCCTAAAAATGATTTTTTTTTGGCCGGTTTACACGAGGTGACCCTTTTATGAAACTTAGGAAGAACTATCTATCTTTTATCATAAATACGTAAATGGAATGCAATGCCAATTTGCTTCTTAAATGCCAAGCCCCATTTTTAGAACCTAACAAGCAGTAGAGGAGAACGGGGCTTGACGTAAAAGGCAAATTGGCATTGCATTCCATTTATGTATTTATGATAAAGAAAACAATGAAATAGTTACTGCAAAATATTTTTTTACATAGATACTTCTCCTTAAGTTTAAATCAAACAAGTGTTACAATAGAAAAAGAAAAAAGTTTGATTAAGAGCGGACAAATAAATTTTTTATAATTTCGTTTCGATTCGTCGCGTTTCATAATTTCGTATTAATGTCCTTCGGTTTGAAAATAAATCTAAGAGATAATAAAGGAAAAGTGTTTGTTAGTATGTTATTTTGAGTAACAATTATAATGTTAAAGTGATAAAAATCAGACGTAAGTTTGAAATACGTTGACTTATATCATAAGAAAAGATTAGGTTAATTCGTTGCATTGCACGTGTGAACATTCAATTACAATTTAACTCTGCCGCTTTATATTTAATTTATAATATTTCTATATTAAAATAAGATAGAATTAAAAGAATTTACTTGTTTTTCTATTCAACAAACAATATTTTGCTATTTCATAATCATTACAAACTTTGAAAGATACAATTTTTATTAAGAAGTATATATCTGCTATTTAATTTTTATTTCTATTACTTTTCTATTTACTAGTTTTGTTAATTTAATATACAGTTATCATAGAGGCAATTATACTGTGACATGTACTAATTTATCTCACATATCAGGGCAAATTAACTACAATGCAGCATGTTTGTATTTCATTTATTGCAAAGAAATTATAAACAGTGTATAAAACCATTATTGGTATGAAAATATACAAAAAGATTCTCTCTATCATACTGATATATTTCAATAATAATAATTAATTTAAAAATCTAATGCCGGAATTGTGAAAACTGCCAACAAAACCCGATTTCCCTTATAGCTGATTTATGTACTCTTTATACATTTTTTTATATTTATATACCAAAAAAAACATATCTCCTTTACTTTTTATTGGTTAATATATACAATATTGCCAAACAATTTTTTTGATGCTACTTAAATTTATCATTATTCTTAGACTAATAGTAAAAAAAATGTGTATGTATCCACATATACAGAAGATTCATAATCTCCTTTAAATTTGTATCTTAGATATTTCAGAGTGCTTCATTTGAAAATATCAACGAATTTTGTTTTCCGATGTTATGTGTGTAATACTTTCAGTATTATATATATGTTTGTATCCAACCATATCGGACAGAATATAATAGATCACAATAATTACATATTCTCTACTGCGTAAGAAACATTTCATGATGATGAGTATATGAATGTGTGCACTGAAAGAACCATTTGCTAAAACTCAGATGGCCAAATGCAATGAATTTGCAGTCATGTCAATAATTCTTCAAGCAATTAATTTCGATAAACTCAGAACAAGATGATCAAGACAATATTATGTTTATAGCAAACTCACGTTAATTCGAATTATATAACAAATTGATGGCAACATTAATTTGCTATTTGTGAAAAAGATAATTTGTGATAGTAACTTTACAATAATTGGTGTTGCTAATTTGTAATTGATAGCAAAAATGTTGTTTTTATGTGCCTCTTAAGAATTGTTTCGTCAGATATAAAAAGTAATGTAATTGCAAAACAAATTAGTAAAGCTGAAAATAATTGATACAGAAAGTTTCTTTTGTCAATTAGCGAATCGCTATCTATGTGCAATACATAATACAATTTCATAGGTACAACGTTCAATGGTATAGAGTTCCGTTACGTATACAAAGAATGATACTGTTTCTATTACAAAGAGAAACTAAGGTGTTTCTGAATTTAGATGGAGTATTTGATGCATCTATGGAGAGTTTCGGCATGATAATATAATAGCAATAATTTATAAATAACCATATTAACCTATTATACAACCTACAACTATATTAAATAAATATTGTAAAAAGAAATGTTTTAATTGCAGTTAGTAAAGACTTCGGTATCTTATTTTACTGTGTTATATTCTACGCTGTGACAAAATAAATATAAATTTAAATAATAGAATGATAAAAACATATCTAATGAAAAAACGGCTGTACTCATATTTAGAAAAAAATGGTTTTATTTTAGATTATTTTTAAGCATATAGTTTAGCTATAAGATTTAGTTAAGAAAAATATAATAAATTAACATTATCCTGTAACAAAGATATTAGTATATTAGATCGTCGCAATGTATTCAAATTAAGTATTCTATGTATTTATACTTAAAAAAATCACGTAATTCCAATTGTTGTAGCTACTTCTTTTAAGTAATAATTCTTTATCTGCAATTTATCGACGTTGAACATTTTTCTCCTAATTAATATAATAATTAAAATATTTAGAAAATATTAATGGATTCGCTGATGAGTTTGAAGAAAACCGAAACGTACGAATAATTCGAATAATATGGATTAGACAATTATTGTACATTTATATTCTATGTAAAATTTTTTTTAATTACATAGAAATTCGCGCATTAATTTCCGCGTTGTGTATATGCTCTTATTGTCCATGTATTGTATTTTTTAATTTTGAGAACCTGATTAATTTTTATATTTTTATTATAAAATATTTAGATATTGAAATTTTCGTCAGTCAATAACACCAAAAATGTAAAAAGAGCGATATAACAACTAATAAATAATATTTCTAACTAGATAGTTAATACACCAAACTGTTAAAAATAATCACGCTGATCGCAAATTGATATTTAACAGTATGTCATTAATTTAATGCAATTATTCTTAAATATAATTATAAACTTTATCAGGAAGATATCAAAAAGTTAAAATTAAAAGATTTCTCTTGAAGATCAAATGTGACTTATGAGTGTGTGTACAATGAAGTTTCAAAATTGAAAAAAGAGAGAATGCGCCTAATTTTTCTGAAGCTTTTCAATAGCTTAATTTCATGAGACAGACTCATCCGCTGTATTACCTTAGGCGACAAATCGATTCCGTATAAATAATGTTATAAAGAATAATAGTACGCGGATCATTCAGAAATTCTCTGATCCAATTTTGATCTTATAGCGGACTGCACATCTGAGCATTATAGTCAATTAAGACAATATATTTGCGTTAAAATTTATTTGAAAGAAAAACATTATGAAATATTTAATCGAAAAAATTGAAGTTAACAATTAAAGTGTAACAAATTAACTACAGTCGTGAGATTTGTATTACAGACTTTTCAAATTTTTTATGTTGATAGAGAAAGTTACTAAAGAAGGTTTATTGCCTGTGATATTTGCAACTGTTTTCATTCTACATCTGTTCATATCGAATCTCTTAGACAAAATATGACAAATTACAACAAATACGTATTTTCTACTGTGTTTCTCAATGAAAAGAAGTTTCATTTTACAAATTTTTTACAACTAAAACAAATATTTAATGTCAGTTAGTATTATATGATTTACATAAAATATTGAAAATTATTTGTAAATTTTCTTACTTTTCTCTCAAATTATAGATTGTGTCTTAATAATTTACAAAAGTATAGATGGTACAGTATGTAAGTTCTTGTACAGTTCTTGTACATCCAGAGAATGATATTCTTCCTATTGATAAAAGGCGTCAAAAATTTCCATCGGAATGTTGGTGGCAGTTTATTCCATTATTGGAGTCACAGTAATGTCATATAGTGTTGTTCAATGTTTTTTTGAATATTGTAATATATTAAAAGTAAACACAATAATATGGTTGTAGTTGATAAAAACTTCAGTATTTTATTTTACTATCGTATTATCTGCACAGTGAGAAGAGAAATACGAATCAAATATGAGCATAAGAAGATATATATATTAGATATATATATATTCGATAGAAATAAAACAGCATTTCTCGCATTTAAGAAAAGAAAATTCTGTCTTTTTACTACGTATATTATTTTTGCTCAAATTAATTTATTATTAAAAATGCGAAATCAAAAGTATTCACCAATATAAGATTAAATCTCGGTTCAATTCAGTTTTTATCTTTTTTTAATTTGAAGTATTAGATAAAGATAAACAATAAAGATAAAATTAAACTCAGATTATAATTAATCTTACATTGATGAAATCGAAAATAAATGTCTGTAAATATATATTAAAACTGAACATATTGTGAAAATATAAATAACAGATTCAATTAATTTATTGTAGAATCTATTAATAATATTCAATAGATAATGTTAATAATATTATAGCAATATTTTGCAAAATATAAGCATTATATTGGAAAAAGTTGTGTTGATTTAATTACCATTATTTTAAATTAATATGAGATATATTAATTACGATTGATGCCGAAGAAAGAATATACAGAGAATATTCATCTCAAAGACTAAATGTCATATTATGTGAGAGTTCATACGAAAATGAAATTAAAAAAAAGCACCAAAAAAAAGCTATGCGCTTGCATAATTTTTCTCCATTGATAAATGTACGTCTTTTCTCTTTCTTTTATTAAAAGAAGATACTTTTTCATAATTTTCTTGATATCGGAATTATAGCTTAATAGTATTCATTGCAAAAAACACTATTAAAATATGAATGAATTTGTGATCTCACAAATGGATATTTTTTGTATATTCTAGTAGTACACAAATTATGGCATTTACACTAAAAATTTACACAATAACAGAGAACATCTAGGTAATCGATCGGAGAAGAAGAAGGGATAATCATACTCGTCGACTGCTTCATAACTAGTCACATCCCGGACATCGCAGAGGATGGTTCATCTAGAGATTCAGTATTTCAGCTTCAATAGAATTCTGTTGCTTGTTATCGGCTTGTGGCCCTATCAACAATCTAAATTTACACGATTTCAGTTTATCCTCTTTTCTATTATTCTAATAACGGGTATTATATTTCAGGTAAGACTAGATTATATAATAGTAGAGTATATAATAGTAGAACTGGGTAATAAGTTATTATTTTACAAATCTTAATTATATTTTGCAAATCTTTATCAAGTCTATCATTATTATATAATATAAGTGTTATATAAATTTATAATTGTTTATAAACGTGTAATTAAAAATGAAATTACTACTGGTAGTTGACAACGCTAATAACATCAAAGTGTACTTTAAATCTCGTCAGCAAGGTTCTGTCTTCCACGTCTTTCTTTGTTGTTTGCATAATAAATTATAACTCCTTCAGTTTTAACATCGAAGCTGTAAGTTGACAACTTAGGATAAAAGTACTAGATGTGGATCAGGCACTAGTTCCGAATCATTTTTTACATTTAAGTAATTAAAGTATTTTTCATTAAATTGTATATTACAAGATATTACAAGATTTTTTAGCATTTATTTTATCTCTTTCCAAATGAATTTAATTTATTAAGAACAGCGCTAGACATTTTATTGTTGTCGTCGTTAAGTAATTAAATGCGTTAAGTAATTAAGTGCGAAATTAATTAACGTATGTATCTTTAAAAATTCATTCACAATGTAATATCATAAGAATTATCTTATGGCTTTTTTAGTAGATAGTAAATAACATTAAATTTGATAGAAAGAATCAACGTTATGCGTAGATGAAAAATATACCCATGGATGTTGTTTAATCATTATGTTATAACGATATTTTTAATGCGCAAATTTATTATAAAAATGTTTAGAAACTTGTAAAATCTTACAAATTATGTCACGATGACATCTCGAAAAGGTTTATTTGTTTTAAATAACAAAATAGAATAGTATTCATGCAAAAAGTGTTACAATAATTTACTCATAATTTAACTGTTTTTTATTGTTAAACATTCTATTTTCATTAATTTTTTTTAATTCATTAATTATTCTCTGTCACTAATTTTAAATAAACTTGAATGTAATAAAATTGCATCATGATCCACAATTAGATCCTAGAATTAGATGTGAATCATCAACTATAATTTTGTCACACGCATATACAGAGTGTCCCAAAATAATCACCAAATATTTATGAGTAGGTTGAGCGGACTAAACTGAATCGAAAAGTCTTTGTACCATTTTGCAAGTATCCCCAGTTAACGAAATAATATAATCCTTAAAGATAGCCGAATACATGTACCTGCCCAGTCTACTCTTGCAAAGTGTATTACTATCGATCGCTTGGCGCCATGGGAAGCGGGGATTGTCTGGCAAGAGCGCCGTGCACATGGCCGTGAGTCTCCATTGTTTGGATGACATCCTGTATATATTACAATATAATTGCAAATTATATTTTTTATTCTTATGGGATTTAAGGACCTCAAAAAGGATAAAGCATTTGATGAATTTAATTGATGACCACAATTAATACATAAAGTCTAATTGTGGATAATTGTCATTACATTATTTAATTCAAATTAAAATATATAAAGTGGTAATTAAATGAATAAAATTATTCATGTATTAATGTAATCTTTATGATTAATCATGACTATTAAATTTTTTATTAATTATTTGTTATCGATAAAAATATGAAACTTTTTTAAAGAGCGATCCACAACTAGTGCTTTTATCCCACAGAATATGCATTTGACAATATAACTATCTGTGTCAAATGAATTTTTGTTATATATTAAAATTTATTTAAATATTATCATATGCAAAAACAATATATGGACTTATTGGAATAACAGGTAAAAGATTTATTAATGCAACTTGAGCACGTATGTAATCAAGTAAAAGATAAAAACGAAGTTGCTATTATAGAAGAATATAATTACACTGCAAGACGTGACACAAATATGCTCACACGTAAAATAATATTTTCAGATCTATGCTCATAATTATTGTGTAACTATGGAATTAGTTTTAAATCATATTAAATAATATTTCTACATATTTTAATGTATGATATATTAAACGCAATCTACTAAAGTATTTGCCATATACAGGATGTTAGTTAAGTATGTTGCCATATTCAACAGAGCGATTCTTTGGTTTATTTCAAGTAGAAAAGTTCATATAAATATGTGTCCTAAATGGCTTAGTTTTCGAAATAAAAAAGTTCCGAATTAAAAAAGTTCCGAAATAGAAGAATTCATTGACAAAAAACTAGTCTTTGTGGAAAAGTCTCTGTACACGTTGAATGTGATAAGGATATAACTTGGTCTTTTAAAATTCTCCAGATGACATAATTACTCATATTTAATATCCTATGTTCCTTGTGCTCGTTTCTGAATGTACTTCGATTTCGTGAAGGAGCTAGCTTCCTTTAGTACTGATGTTCTAACTGTCATAAGCTTTCCAAGATTAACAGTATTCTTTACGAAAGAACTCTTTTCTCCAAGATAGCGGTGAATATTCGCAAATGGTTTTGACATGATAAATTGCATTGGAGATATCTTTCTGCATAAATACCTTGCCTCACGTGAGTTATCATTTGCAAGACTGTAGGTAAAGTGCATATCTGCCATTTCAAAATTTGTAAACTTAAGCATAATAAAATTTTGATGGACTGAAACAATTTGGCCCGAAAATGTATGTACAAGCTAATTGACTCGCAGCAATATCAGAACTGAAGTTTATTCTTGATTTTATAACTTTGACTTTGACTTTGTCACTTTGTTTACTTTGTATGGTAGCTCACGTGAAGCGAGGCATATTTATATAGAAAGATATCTCCAATGTAATTTACCGTTTCGTCAAACATTTGCGAACATTCATCTGTATTTCGGAAACTGAACTGTTTAGGACACATGTTTATATGGACTTTTTGAAACAAACCAAAGAATCGCTCTGTTGAGTATGACAACATACTTAACTAACATTTTATATATGCCTTTACTATGATTAATGACATGTTAGTAAGCAATTTGGGTAATAGCATATTGCACAAATTGCATAAATAATAGAGTTCTTTTAAAATTTTATAAATATATTAATAAAATAATATAAAATTTTATAATATATTTATATTTATAATGTGTGCATGATGCATACGTGCGCGCATGTGTGCGTGCGTATGTGTTTGCGCGCTAAATAGTATAAATTTTGATAAGCTTATATTGCAGAATTTAAAAAAAAACATTTTCTAATATTTTTTAGTATTTGGCGTTATTGCCGTATTTATTTGTACTATCGATCAGCATTTGTTGAATAGTTTCATTGTTTTACCAAAAAATATATCTCATCTACCAATTATGGTGGAATATTTTATCGATCAAGAAAAATATTTTTATTTAATTTTGTTGCACTTCTACGCAATTACATGCGTCGGAGGAAATGTGATATTAGCAATAGGAACATTGCTCCTTACGTATTTTCAGCATATCTGTGGAATATTCAAAATTGCTGGGTACGGATAAAGATATACGAATAGTCATAATAATTTAAACTGTAATCAAAATTTAATTTTAACATCATGTTTAAATAACGTAATGTATTAAAAAGTTTATGAAATTATGTATTTTTAACTGAAAAATTGTGTCATTCAATAGATTGCTGTATAATTATACAAACATTTACAGCTATCGTATTGAACATGCAATAAACATCAATATTCGACAAAATATTACGCCGAAAAATGAAATTTTGATGAACGAGGGTATAATTTGTGCCATCGATATTCACCGACAAGCTATGAAGTTAGTATTCACGCTCACAACATATAAGTAGTATGATTATTATTATTACATAATTATACAAATAACATACTTCTATTTTTGAAGATTGTCCAAACATTTGATGTCTATATTTGAAGTAATGATGTTTTGTTTAATAATAGTTGGTGTAAGTTGCTTAACCCTAAATCTATTTCAAGTAAGTTTTCTGTTTCGTATAGTAATGTGAAATTGCATGCAAATGCTGCTCCGAAATTATGTATATTACCCATCCTATTTAGTAAGTACATAAGCTAATAATGCCAGAATTATAAATTCCCAATAATAATAATTATTATATAAATATATATTATATAAATATATATTTTGTATGAATAATATAAAAAATAACGGTGTATATCGTGAAAATAAAAATAATGAATATACATTGCAATAAAAAATTCAATAATGTTGAAGATATATAACATAAATTTACTAGTTACTAGGGGAGTCTCATCGGCACAGTCTTCACAATATCGGCATTAGATTTTTTAGACAATTAATTATTACAATTAAAATATATCAATATGATAGAATTTTTCTCTACATTTTCATATCAGTAATGGTCTTATACACTATATAGTTTCTTTGTAATAAATGAAATACGGACATGTTGCATTATAGTTAACTTGTCCCGATATGTGGGGTAAAATTGATACATATTACAATATAAATTGCCTCTATAATAAACTTTATATTAAACTAACATAAGATAGAAAAGTAATAAAAATAAAAATTAGATATGTATTTTTTAATAAAAATTGTCTCTTTCAAATTTATTTTGTAATGATATAGCACACACATGACATATAGCAAACTGTTGTTACAGAAAAATAAGTGTAAATTATTTTAATTCTATCCCTTTATTACTTATAGTAATATATTAAATATAAAGCATCAGAATTAAATTAAACGTTTACACGTGAGATTCAGTACAAAGCAAGTTAACCTTGTTCGTGAGGATGTATGCCGAAATGATATTCGTGAATGATAACACATAATCTTTGCAATGAACAATTCTTTAATACAGACAATGTAGGATACACGATGATCGAAAAAGTAATGATAATGCTGTATAGCGCGATCGTTGCGGCGATCGAAGGATTGAAATAAACTCTGGCGGAACGCTAGAAACTAAAACTAGAACTAGAAAATGCTAGTCCTGCGAGGGAAAAAAGGGTGCGTATTTTGATATTGACGCTAACTATTATAAATGTACGAACATATTGTGCTTCTTGAATCTATCAAAATACACGAAAATAAATCTAGCTAAACTTTAATTCAGAATGAACTTATATGTTAATACTAGTCATTAAGTGCGTTAACGCTTTCTTTGAATGGCAACACAGCGAATTTGGAAGCCGGTCTTTTATAAGAACGGTTGCAGTTTTGACAATCGCAGTTCTGACGATGTTGTCAACTACTGGACAGACTTTTCAAAATTCTACCAAGCACTCACTTCATGGGAGAGAGTGGAATTCCATTCTCTCGACAAATTATTGTCTGATTTGAATGGGGATTCCGTGGCTACAATTTCATTTTATATGATGTTGGAATAAATAATCGTTCGATCAACATCTCTAAAACTGCTGATGCTTTGCTCTAGATGCTGCTCGATAAATAATTGGCATTTGCATGAGATTAGGCTCTGGAGACGTCATAGCGTGACTAATAAGAAAGTGTCTTGAAATGTAACTCATATCATTAAGATCAGATGACTATTAGTCTCGAATTAAGGATAGCTTTTACTTAAGACGCAAACGTCTCTTCGAAAGTTAGTGGTGTTTCATCGACTATTCTATAAAAATGCCTTTTAAAAATTTTGACAGTAGCTTCCCATAAACCATCAAAATAGAAAGAATAAAGAGTCATTTGTTTCGTTTCTTGGCCGTTTCGTTTATAATTATGAATTGATGCTCCTGATTATATAGAGCTCTAAGCTCTTCTAGCTCACGATTGGCTTCTGTAAAATTAGTTCCATTATCTGAAAAAATATCTGAAGGTTTTACTTCTGCAAACGATAAAACGCTTGAATGCGTTAAGAAGCGTTAATTAATTAAAACAATATTATTGCACAAATAAATTAAAAATTTTGGGTCAAAATTGTAATTATGTCTTTAAATTGCCGCCATTTTCTTAATTTCCAACTTTTAACTTATTTTTTAGGTTCATCGACAAGATACTCATACAAAATAAGAAACCATTGTTTTTGTTTCATACAAATACAAAAGGCTTTTGATTTTCCACCGATTCATGATTCCGAGGTTGCGTCAATATTTATTTATAAAAATTACAAAATAAATTACATTGAAATAAAAAAATTTTTTTACTCTTTAATATATGTAGTAAAACACAAAAAATTTTTTAAACAATCACGATTGTTATACTTACAAAAAATTCCTAAAAATGACCTTTTTTTAGCGGTTTACACGAAGCGACCCTTTTAAATGAAACTTAGGAAGAACTATCTATCTTTTATCATAAATGGAACGCAATGCTAATTTGCGTCTTAAATGCTAACGAGCCCCAGTTGGCCCCATTTTTAGAATTTAACAAGCAATAGGGGAGATAGGGCTTGGTGTAAAAGGCAAATTGGCATTGCATTCCGTTTATTCATGATAAAAAAAAAATGAAATAGTTACTGCAAAATATGTTTTATATAAATACTTCTCCCTAAATTTCATTTAAATTTTTTAAATTAAACAAGTGTTACAATAGAAAAAGAAGAAAGTTTGATTAAGAGCGGGCAAATAAATTTTTTAGCGTTTTATAATTTCGTATTAATGTCCTTCGGTTTGAGAAAATAAATCTAAGAGATGATAAAAGAAAAGTGTTTGTTAGTATGTTATTTTGAGTGACAATATAATGTTATAATAAAGTGATCAAAATCAGTGGATAAATTTGGAGTACATTAACTTTTATCATAAGAAAAGATTAGGTTAACTCGTTGCACTGCACGTGTGAACATTCAATTACAATTTAACTCTGCCGCTTTATATTTAATTTATAATATTTCTATATTAAACTAAGATAGAATTAAAATAATTTACACTTGTTTTTCTATTCAACAATCAATATTTTGCTATTTCATGATCATTACAAAATAACTTTGAAAAATACAATTTTTACTAAGAAGTACATATCTACTATTTAATTTTTCTGTTACTTTCCTATTTACTAGTTTTTGTTAATTTAATATAGAGTTATCATAGAGGCGATTTATACTGTGACATGTACCAATTTATCTTACATATCGGGACAAGTTAACTACAGCATGTTTATATTTCATTTATTGCAAAGAAACTGTAAACAGTGTATAAAACCATTACTGGTATGAAAATACAAAAAGATTTCCTCTATCATATTATATACAAAACGATTCTTTCTATCACATTGATATATTTCAATCATTATAATTAATTTAAAAATCTAATGCCGGAATTGTGAAAACTATGCCAACAAAACCCGATTCCCGTTATAGCTGATCTATGTATTCTTCATATGTTTTTCATATTAATATATCAAAAAAATATATCTTCTTTACTTTTTTTTGGTTAATATATACAATATGGCCAAACATTTTTTCGATGCCACTTAAATTCATTATTATTCTTAGACTAATAGTAAAAAAAATGTGTATGTATCCACATATACAGAAGATTTAATCTCCTTTAAATTTGTATCTTAGATATTTCAGAGTGCTTCATCTGAAAATACTATCAATGAATTTTGTTTTCCGATGTTATGTGTGACTGTCAGTATTATATATATGTTTGTATCCAACCATATCGGACAGAATATAATAGATCACAATAATTACGTATTCTCTACTGCGTAAGAAACATTTCATGATGAGTATATGAATGTGTGCATTGAAAGAATCATTTGCTAAAACTCAGATGGCCAAATGCAATGAATTTGCAGTCATGTCAATAATTCTTCAAGCAATTAATTTCGATAAACTCGGAACAAGATGATCAAGACAGTATTATGTTTATAGCAAACTCACGTTAATTCGTATTATATAACAAATCGACAATATTAGTTTGCTATTCGTGAAAAAGATAATTTGTGATAGTAACTTTACAATAACTGGTATTGCTAATTTGTCATTTGTAATTGATAACAAAAGTGTTGTTTCTATGTGTCTCTTGTTTCGTCTGATGTAAAAAGTAATGTAGTTGCAAAATTAGCAAAGCTGAAAATAACTATCACAGAAAGTTTCTTTTGTCAATTAGCGAATCGCTATCTATATACAATACATAATACAATTTCACAGGTACAACGTTCAGTGGTATAGAGCTCCGTTACGTATACAAAGAATGATACTATTTTTATTACAAAGAGAAACTAAGATGTTTACTCTGAATGTCGGGGGATTATTTAATGCATCTATGGAGTGTTTTGCCACGGTAATATAATACGAACAATCTATATCTATTATATTACAAATAAATATTGTAAAAAGAGATATCTTTAATTGCAGTTAGTAAAGACTTCGGTATCTTACTTTACTGTCATATATTCCACGCGGTGATAAAATAAATATGAATTTAATAATAGAACATAGTCTTTATCTTTTTCTAATTTGAAGTATTAGAAAAAGATAAACAATAGGTTAAACCGAGATTATAATTAATCTTACATTAATGAAATCTAACACGTCCGTAAACATAGTGTGTAAAACTATACATATCATACAAATATAAACAATAGATTCAATTAATTTATTATAGAATCTATTATTATAATATTCAATAAATAACATTAATAATATTCTAACGATATTTTACAAAATATAATACATTATGACAAAAAATGTTTAATTACCATGTTTTAAATTGACATAAGATGTATTAATTATGATTATGATATACGGAAGCAAAAGAATAGAGGATATTTATCTCAAAGATCAAATGTATCATGTAAGTTTATACGGAAATGAAGTTATAGCATCAAAAAACAAATGATGCGCTTGCGTGATTTCTGTCCTTCGATAAAATTCGAAATGTCTTTTATTTTTTCTTTTATTATCTTATATCTTTCTTTTATTTTTAAAAGAAAATTCATTCATAATTGTCTTGATGTCAGAGAGAGATGCCTTAATAATTCACATTGCAAAAAACAGTAAAATATTAATGAAATTGTCATCTCACAATGGATATTTTGTATAGCCGCATATTATACAAATTATAGCATTCACATTAAAAATTTACATTATAAGAGAGAATATTAAGGTCAATAGAAAAGGAGAAGGGATAATTGTACTCGTCGACTGTTTTGTAACCAGTCTCATCTTGGACATCATAGAAAATGGTTCATCTAGGTATTCAATATTTGAGCTTCAATAGAATTCTATTGCTCGTTATGGGCTTGTGGCCCTATCAACAATCTAAATTCGCACAATTTCAATTTATTTTCTTCTCTACTATTCTGATATCAGGTATTATATTTCAGGTAAGAACAGAGTATAGTAATATTGTGTAATAAGATACATTTTGCAAATCTTCATTATATAAGTAGTCTCTCTCATTATTACGTATTATAAGTGTTATATAAATTTCTAATTTGTTTATAAGCGTATAATTAAAAATAAAATTACTTCTGGTAGTTCACAACGCTAATAACATCAAAATGTACTTCAAATCTCATCAACAAGGTCCTATCTTCTACGTCTTACTTTATTTTTTGCATGATATGTTATGACTCATTCAGTGTTAACATCAAAGCTGTAAGTTGACAACTTACAGAATATACATTTGCATCATCTTTGTCCATCTTTGTGAATTTTTATATATTACATATCAAATTTAATATATGAAACATTTGTTACATAATATTATATAAAAACAATATATGAAATTATTATTGAAATAATAACAGGTAAAGGATATATTAATGCAACTTGAGCATATATGTAATCAAGTAAAAGATAAAAACGAAGTTGCTATCATAGAAGAATATAATTACATTGCAAGACGTCACACAATTATACTTACAAGTAAAAAAATATTTTCAGATCTATGTTTACAATTAACATGTAATTTGTGATTAGTACTTCTAGATATTGTTATGTATATGATGTATTGCACAGATTCTATTAAAGTATTGCCGTACTGAGTTTACAATGATTAATGACATATTAATGCAATTTGAGCAATAACATATAGCATAAATTGTATAAATAATATACAGAGTGGTAATTCTAAATAGAAATTAAATGTATTAAATGTATTAATGAAATAATACATAATTTTATAGTATATTAGTGCGTACGTGCGTATATGTGCGTGCGTGCGCGTGCGTGTGTACGTGCGTGTGCCAAATTGTATAAATAATCTTGATAGGCTTATATTTCAGAATTTTTAATAAAACGTTTTCTAATTTTTTTTAGTATTTTGCACTTCCGGATCTATTTGTATTATCGGCCAGCATTTATCGAATAATTTCATTGTTTTACCAAAAAATATATCTCGTCTACCAATTATGATGGAATATTTTATTGATCAAGAAAAATACTTTTATTTAATTTTGTTGCACACCTACGCAATTATATGCGTTGGAGGAACTGCGATATTAGCAATAGGAGCAGTGATTCTTACATGTGTTCAGTATGTCTGTGGAATGTTTAGAATTGCTAGGTACGAAAAAAAATGCAGGAATAATCATAATAATTTAACTGTAATTAAAATTTATCTTTTAACAGCACAATATATTTAAACAACATAGTATTTTAAAATAAATCAAAGATGTGACATAAAAGTCAAAACGTAATTAAACTTATATAAAAAATTTATAATATAATATGATAATTGTATAAAAAAATGCATTATATGGTTCGGTTTTCCTCACTGAGCCATCTTCAGATGCTAATTACTAATGTGTATAGTCGATATATTACTTTAGATAAGTATTAACATGATGATATATGGACATTCCAAAGAACGTAGAAGATTACTCGTTTTCAAGCCGAATGTTTGGAAATTCTTTTTGTTCTAGAGAAGAAATTGGTGTTAAAATTGTTTAACGCGAGCATTAATTTCATTCACGTGAAACACTCACCCGTCAGTCGCCAATTTCATTTCTTATATTTTTAACTTTGTCAGAAAAATTAGAACATCGATGGCGTAAGAAAATAAATTCCAGTCAGAAAGTTTTCATAAATTATTACATATTACCAAAAATAAATTATATATATGTGAAGAAAATAAAATTTGAACTTAAAAAACTGTGTAACCAGTACGGCAGTCAGATACTTTCTGAGGAAATCAGACATATCGACAATGACTAAAATAAAAATAATGTCAAATTTTGTTTATGATAGAAGTATAGGCTTTCATCATCGATGTTCTAATTATTCTGATAAAGTTAAGAATATAAGAAATTGGCGACTGACGGGTAAGTTTCATATGGATAAAATTATTGCTCGCGTTAAACAATTTTAACATCAATTTCTTCTCTACACGGAAAAAACACAGCTGAAAACTTCATTGATTCAGCAAATCTACAGCCTATCTAATATACAGACAGTCAATTTTCTATATTAAAATAGTTTTCTTCTATGTCAAAATTGACAGCTGAATAACATTAGTTAAACCGTCAAATCTTCTTTTATCGATCTTGATTTAGTTATCGATGTTGAATTCGCGTAGTAATTATAGGTTTGCTATATCAGTTAACTTTTTTTTCGTGCAAAACAAAGAGAATTTCCTAACATTCGATCTATAAATCGTATGCGAGTAATTTTCTCCTTTCTTTATGGAATGTCCATTCGTTGATGATCAATAACTGAAAGAATATCGTTTTTCTCTATATCATCATGTTAATTCTTATTTAAAGTAATATATTAATTGCACATTGATAACTAGCATCTGAAGATGAGAGAGGGCTCAATGAGAAAGCCGAAATATTTTTTAATAAAATTTTTATATAATTGTTACATTATATTATAGATTTTTTGTATAATTACGTTTAATTATATTTTGACTCTTACGTTCCCTTCACATCTTCGATTTATTTTTTGAAAAACTAAAAGTCTTATATTTCTTGTTATTTAATTATAATATCTTAAAAAGTTTATGAAATTATGTGTTTATAATTGAAAAATTATCATTCAATAAATTGCTGTATAATTACGACATAATTCATTTACAGTTATCGTATCGAGCATGCAATAAATATCAATAGCCGACAAAATATTACGCTGAAGAATGAAATTTTGATGAGCGAAGGCATAATATGTGCCGTCGAGATTCACCGACAAGCTATGAAGTTGGTATGCCCACAATATACAAAAAATATGTTTAATAATATATTTCTGTTTTTGAAGATTGTCCAATCTTTTTGTATCTATATTCGAGATAATGATGTTTTGTTTAATAGTATTTGGAGTGGCTTGCTTAAGTCTAAATCTGTTTCAAGTAAGTTTTCTGTTTCATATTGTAATATATGAAAATCCATGCAAATGCTGTTCCGAAATGTATATTAACAAAATTGTTCAGTAAGTAGATAGTGCCAATAATGCCGCAGTTATAAATCCCCAATAATAATTTTTATTATATAGATCGGGATAATTTTTATTATATAGATTTATTATAGAGATCGGGGCAAGTTATTACAATTTTTGATTAGCAATTTTTTTCCGTATTAATGTATACATTTAAATTAATGAATACCTATGGATTGCTTCAAGTACATCTTTAATTGGACAGTCAATTTTTTTCTGATTTGTATCTATGTCTTTAAATATTGAAAATTAAAATTTTTTATCAGTAGGTAGATTGTAACAATTTACCTCACTGTGGGGCAAGTTGTTATTGAGCTAGAACAAAATATTATACACTTACAATATATCACTTGCAGTGTTGAAACAGATACCGTTTGAAAGATATCTAGATATAGGTATAGGTATTACATAGAAAATGTATTTAGATATAAGTACAGATATAAGTAAAGTTTTTTATAATTACCTAAGTATAGATACAGATATAAGTAAAAAATATCGTTACAGATATAAGAAAAAGTATCGAAAATTTAGATATTTTTTAGGTATTTAAAAAAAGGAAAAAAAGAAAAATGAGAGAATAGGAAAAAATAGAAAAAACAAGAAGAGGAAAAGATATAAACGGTGTAAAATATTACGTTTTACTTGTTTGTATTAATACATAAAAGAATGTCTCGATAATGAAAATTTAAGTCGAAATCAACAAACTGTGTTCATATACAAAAGATTCCCGACTACGAGATCACTTCTCATGAGCGGGTACATTGAGAGAAATGATTTTGTAGGAACAAATCAAGGGAAAACAAATGTGATATTTGTTAAGAAAACGATCGATTAGTTACTATTGCAAATTAATTATTTCTCATTCGTCAATGTAACGAATAATCAACAGTATCACTAGCAAATAAAAGACATATATATGTATACATAGAAGTCGTAGATGGTCGTAGAATCTCAAATCGTAAGAAATTGACTAATTCTAGTCAAGTATTCTTCTTATATTTGTCTGTGACTGGTCAGTTTCTCTCGACTTAAGACCCCACGATCATATATAGATTTGTTCACGTCGCATGTTCCAACACGTTCCAATATGCTCCTACTATAGTTCTTATTCACTCTAATGCTTGATAGAATGAGTAGGAGTTACGATAGAAGCATGTTGGAGCATGTTGGAGCTTGCGATGCGAATAATCCTTATGATTTCTTGATAAATGATCCTAAAGTCTATCCAAAAGATAGGTTAGGTTTTATATAGCATTTGCTTCTATTACTAATAATTAGTTGGTATAGCAGACTAGTAGCAATCACAACAAATCAATTTTGTAGTTACATATTTACCGATCACTTGTTAAAGGTACTTGTTAAATTAACAAAATCCTTTCTCTCTTTGTCAGTGTAAAACGGACTAAATTAAGTCAAGTTTTTTTTATTTACTTTATCATTTTGCAATTTTCGCAATATTTTAGGAGATATTAATTTCTAAAGATTATCAAATAAGCACATATCCGTGCGGACTACCGTCAAGATTATAACCTATCAGTTGCATCGATTATCGCGCGAGGACTATTTGATAGGCGCGCGCCATAATTCAAGCAGCGTCCTTAGTAGTTCTCGCAACAAGCGATCGTGAATGGGCGTATACTTGGTGATAATCCGCGCGGATACGCGCTCATTAAGTGATATTTAGAAATTAATATCTCATAAAGTATTGCAAAAATTGATTCATAAAGTTTCACAACTGGAACTTTTCATTCATCATGAAATATGTTGTTAAACACAAAAATCTAAGAGACGTATTTTTTTATACGTGTTCTAAATCATGTTTCAGAGGTGAAATCCTTTGAAAAAAAACGGTATTTTTTTTTTGAGACGAATATCGTCGGAAGTATAAAAGATGGAAAAAATTTTTTTAAACAAATGTTGCATAGTTTTAAGAGTACTTCAATGTCGTGAAGAAAAAAATTAAAAAAAAATTTTTTTTGTTAACAATTATTAAACAAAAAAAATTAAAAAAATTTTTTTTCTTCATAACATTGAAGTATCCTTAATGATTTACAGTTATAGTTTAATATAGTTTAGTAAGATGATTTGCTATGTGATGATTTACTATGATTTATAGTAGATATAGTAATCAAAAATTAAGTTTCTAATATAGCATAAAATAAAATGTATACGTATACCTTATACTTACGTATCTAAAACTTAAAAGATATGTAAAGATAACTAGATACAGATATCTCTGCTTATAAGAATCTAGGTAATGCACTTAGATACAGCTAAAGTACCTAGATATTAGATACTTTTTAGATATTTTTATCTAGATACGTTCCAACACTGATCACTTGAAATATATTATTATATATAAGCCAATTTAAATTTATAATGAAATCATGAAACTTCACAAGGAATATTTATTTTTTGATGAAGAAATTTACAAAAATATGTTAGAAAATTTTTTCTTTAAATAGTTATTAAAGTTAATGTTAGACGTTGGATAATAATAAAATTAATTCTATGCATTTGCTGCTTTTTTCAGAGACAGACAATCATCTTTAACTTCCTTTGCCATTGTTGCATATTTCTATATTTACAGACCTTCTATTTTTTTTGTAAGATCGCATCATTCTATAGATTTTTATAACTAGATTTAATTACAACTGATTCAATATGATAGAAAAAGATAAATCTGATTCCGAGCTACTCTTATTTCAATTCACATATGCATATGTTGCGTCGTATCTGTGAATATCGCGTATATGAAAATACTAATGTCATCGTGTGATTTATACATGTGAGAGTGAGTGAATACAAATATGATGCTGTCCAGCGTTATCTTCAAATATAGAGACGAAGTTAGCAGTCTATTTATAGTCTATTTGTAATGTGTAAATCATTCCGTAGAAGAAAAAAATTATTCTCAATGAGATAAGCTGTTACACTATAACAACCTGCCCCGATCGAATTGTAACAACTTGTCCCAACCTTCCATTTTCTATTCGAAAAAATACATCGAAAATCAATACGATCAATTTATATCGATTCAAATAACATGTGTTATTATAATCAAAAGTATAATCATATATAATTGCATATACAAATTTTTATTCGGATTACTTTTACAGAGGTTGAACTATATATAATAACACAAGCGATTTATATATAATGAAATATTTACTTTTAACAGTGAAAGTAAAAAAATATATGTAGCGTCTTCTGGAGTTCAATATGGCGGGTAAACAATAAACAATAAATGAAGTTGTAGAGTATCATAAAAATCACATATAAAAATGTGCTGCCATCTGTGGCAACTAAAAAAATTAATTGTAATAACTTACCCCATATAACAACTAGCTTCTCTCCCAAATAATATAAATAGTAATTAATGTAATATATCGTAGGAATAAAAATATTAATCAGAGAACACGCAATATATTAAAAAATCAATAATGTTGAAGATATATAACATTAACATATATTTATTATACTTTATTATATTTTATTATACTTAGAACTTAACGAACAGAATTGCTGATCAATATATGACGTTCTTTATACGATATTTGGATTTGTATTCTAAGGATTTTTTTATTCTTTTTTGATTTATATATATATATAAAACTGCAAAGCATTTTCTAATTCTATATAACTTCATCATTATTCTTAGAGTAATTCTAAGAGTAAAAAATGTATATACAATGTATATGTACAAATACATGCCGAAGATGTATAATCACCTTTATTTGATTTTAGATATTTCAGAGTGCTTCATCTGAAAAAACTGTCAGTGAATTTTGTTTGCCATTGTTATATGTAGTCACCATGATTTTATGTCTGTTTTTAGGCAACTATGGCGCACAGAATATAACAGATCACAATAATTACGTATTTTCTACTGCGTAAGAAACATTTCATGATCAGTATATGAATGTTTGCACGGAAAGAACGATTTCATTAAAACAGAGATAGCTAAATATAGTGAGTTTGCTGTCACATTGTTGATAAGTTGAAACTAATTAATTTCGACAAACTCGGGACAAGATGATCGAGACAGCATTATGTTTGTCGAGAACTCATGTGAATTCAAATTCTATTACAACAGCAAATCGATGGCAACGAAAATTTGCTTGTAAAAAAGATGATTGTGATAGCAACTTAACTATAACTAGTATTGTCAATTTGTTATTTGTAATTCATAGTAAAAGTGTTCCTTCTGTGCCTTTTAAGAATGGCTTCGTCGGAAAATGTATGTGTAAAAATTAATGCAGTTATACAACAAATTAGCATAGTTGAAAATAACTGATAAGAAAGTTTCTTTTATCAGTTAGCGATTCATTATCCATGTACAATTTCATAGGTACAACATTCAGTGGTATAGAGCTCCGTTAAATATACAAAGAATGATATTGTTTCTATTACAAAGAAAAGCTAAGGAGTTTACTTTGAATATCGGTGGATTATTTACTGGTTCTATGGAGTGTTTCGCCACGGTAATATAATATCAATAACAATCTATGAGAGCGTTCCGATAGTGTTGATATTATACAGTATACGTTACGTATACTGTAAGCTATAGATTTTCAGCACTGGCAGTGAATATCGGACCGCATCCTATATCTATCACATTACAAATCAATATTGTAAAAAGAGATGTCTTTAATTGCAGTTAGTAAAGACTTCGATATCTTATTTTACTGTCATATATTCTACGCGATGACAAAATAAACATGAATTTAGTAATAAAATAATAAGAACATAGTTAATGAAAAAACAAGAGTCTTTAGAAAAAATAATGACATTATTTTTTGAGTTATCAAGATTTTGTTAAGAAAAAAATGTAGAGAGTTAAAATTGTTCAAATAAAGATGTACACCATATTGTCGCAATGTGTTCAAACTAAGTATTGTATGTATTATATTATATATAATATGTATTATATTTTAACAATCACATAATTTCAATTATTGAATTTAAGTAATTTTATATCTGCAATTTGTTGTGGAACATTTTTCCTAAACAATATAATAATTAAAATATTTGGAACTTTTAACTTCGTTAATTAATAACACAAGAAATGTAAAAAAGTAAGCATATAGTCACTAATTAACAATATTTTTAGACAGTTTAATACATAAAGTTGTTAATAACGCTGATCGTTATTAATTACGCTGATCGTTGAATGATATTTATAAGTATATATCTGTTGTGAATTTGATTCAATTATTTTCTAAACTATAAACTTTATTATTCAGATTCGATACCAAAAGAATTCAAACTAAAAGATATTCTCCTCGAAAACCAAATGAAAACTTATAAATGAATTAGAACAAAGTTTTGAAATTAAAAAGAAGAAAGAGCGCTTGTGTAATTGCTTTATTGAAATTTTTGATAATTTAATTTCATGAAAAAGATACATCCGCTGCGACAAATCGATCACGTAGAAATCATGTTGTAAAGAATTATGATACGTATGTAGATCATTCAAAAATTTACTAATTTCAATTCTCATAGCGAACTGCACATTTGGATATTATTGTTAAAAATTTGCGTTGAAATTTATGTAAAAGAAAGACATAAGAAAATATTTAATCGAAAAAAATTAACTTTAACAATTAAAGTGCAATAAATTAATTACGGTCATGAGATTCATATTTTTAGATTTTTCAGATTATGAACGTCAGATTGACGTAGAAAATTAAAGAAAAAAAAATGAATGGAATTACTATTATCCGAATATGGAATTATAATATTAAAGATTGACCAGGATTCTACCAAAAAACTCATTGCGGAATTACGTCTTCTGGTAAAATAGAAAAACAATAAATTTATAAAAGAACCCATTTACAAGAGACTAACAACAGATGGAATCAATCCCCCGATCGTATGGTGCATCGAAAATTCAAACTTAAGAATAATAGTTTCTAATTTCTTCGATTAATAGTCCATTACACTATCTACTTATTTACATAACATTATTAACAATAATATACCTAAAATACACAGCCACATAAAAAATTCCAATTAATTAATAAGTTAGAAGGAATTTATTTCGAACCTAATCTAAAACTAACATCAGTTTTTTTATTTTAAATTTAACGTTCTTCACATTCAACAAAAAATTTTACAAACAGATTTTTGGTATACCTATGGAATCACCATTGTCACCGATCATAGCCAATATTGTTTTGAAAGACTGGAGGAGATTGCAATTCGATGGTTACCTTGTCCCCGAGAAATATTTAAGTGATATTTTAAACGTATTCCATTCATTCCATGAACGATTACAGTTCATAAATTGAAGTGGATAATCGTCAGATTAAGTTATCTGGATGTAAACATCAATGTAAAGAATAGTATTGTTTTGGACTACTATAAAAACTAACTTACTTATGAAGATTTCTGCATTTTAATTCCCAACATCCGATATGTCACAAGAGGAGTGTAACATCTGATATGGTTGACAGACTAATATTATTATTTCATCCGATGTATATCACTAAAAAAATGTTACAAAATTAGTGCACATTTTATTAAATAAGGGATATTCATTAAAATTCATTTTTTCGACAATTAATACGAGGATAAAATTTCCAAAACAAATTTGTCAACCATAACTAACAACATTTAAAACAATTAATAAATATTGAACGACATTTCACTGTATCGTATACCGAAAACCGTTTTCGAGTCATTCTTGCTAATTGTTTCGGGCCTACATAAAAGGATGCATTTATCCAATATGTTAAAAAAATGTTACTAGAGGAAAAGATTTATTGGGTATGTCGCATCAAGAAGTAATTTACAAAATACCATATGATTGTAATGTGATATGTGTAAGCCAACGAAACGTCAATAAAAAACTAGAATACGTAAGCGACAGACTAAAAAAACAAGGTCCATCTCAGTAATTTCAAATCGTAAGTTGACCCTCGATCATAATTCTAAACAGAATGAAGTTAAAATTCTTGACAATGAGCAGTCGTATAACAAAAGGTTGATTTCGGAGATAGTACACATTAAAAAGCAATTAAATGGTTTAATTAAGCAAAGTGACACAGAATCTTTAATTCCTACCTTCCTATTTTACAAACATCCCTTTCCTAATTTTTTCTTCTCTTCCATTCTTTTTTCCCACCACGTCACGTTTTTCCTTTTCCAAAATTATGGCAGTAACTTAATTTCCTTCCTTATTTTTGTGTTATTGTGTAACATCACCTTGGAGAGATATCTAATTACGCGATAACCAATATTTTGTACCTCTAAGGAAATTTGCGAATCCACTGTAATTGTGTGAGCTGAGAGAAAATGAGTGGGCAATATTTAAGATATATAATTCAAATTTAAGATTGAGAGTAAATTTAAAAATATAACTGTAAGGCAATATTTTTATTGCCTTACAGTTTAGTTCCACTACAAGAAGCAGTGTCGATTTACTGAAACAAGTTCATAGGACAATGCTTTTGTTATCTTCTAAACGATTGCAGTAAGAGAGCAAATCTTTTATCAACAACAATACATACTGAAAATTCACATTGTCATTGAAGGAAAACATATATATAATGTTAATTTTAATTTTTATGCAATCTCATGCGGATCATAAAATATTTTAATCATGCGATAAATCTTATTCTATGTTTTTTGTATATATTTAAACGTTTTTGAACCATGCGACAATTTTATTTTTCATGTTTATTTAATCATGTAATTTTATTTAATCATGTAATTTATCTATTATATAACCAATATTGCAACCTTTTTATTTTTATTTTTATTTTCCAATTGTAATTTTTATGAGTTACACTGAAGATGATAATGAAGATGATTATAACGTTTGTATTTTACATGATTATAGCGATTGCATTTGGAATATAAATTGATTTTTAACAATTAATTATTAATTTTGACTGGTACGAATTTTGAGTGTAGCCTTCCTCCTTTAACAATTTATTTTCTAAAGAAACTTTACTGCCTGTGATATTTACAGTTGTTTTTATTTTATATTTGTTTATATCGAATTTTCTGATACAAAATATGACGAATTACAATAATTATTTGCTAATGTATAAACGACTTTCTCACACAACAAACAAGGATCACTTTGCAAATTTTTATACCGAAATAAATATTTAAAATCATTAGTATTGTATGACTAAAATAATTCGTAAAAAATATTCGTAAATTTTTTCTTACTTTTCTTTTAAATATCGATTCTTATCTTAATAATTTATGTAGATACAGAGTTAAATTGTATGTAACTCCCTTATACATCTATAGAATGATACTCTTCTTGTTGATAAAGGCGCTAAAAATTTCCATTTGATTATCAGAGTTGTTTATTATTCACTAGAGTGCTTTGCTATGATATATAATAGTGTGTAGCGTTTTTTTGAATATACTGTAATATATTAAAAGTAAATGCAATAATATGCTTGCATTAATAAAAGCTTTGGAATCTTATTTTACCATCATGTTATCACACACAGTGATAAATATGAATTAAATAAGAACATAAGAAAATATATATTAGAAAATATATATTAGAAGAAAATAAAATAAAATTTCTCACATTTAAAAAAAAAGAAAATTCTATTTTTTATTACATATATATATATTTATACTTAAAATTTTATTATTAATATATTTATAAATTAGCAAATTAAAAAAATATGCAATCAAAAACATAAAATTATAAATCTCGATATAATTCATTCTTTTTCTTTTCCCAATGAAGTAATAGAAAAAAGATAAACAATAAATGTGTTTGTAAACATATTATGAGTAACTGAACAAACATAAATAACAGATTTGTTTTATTGTACAATCTCTATTATAATAATATTTAATATTTAATTTAATAATATTATAATAATATTTTACAAAATATTATATCGGAAAATATTGGAGTAATTACCATATATTAAATTGACATGAGATGTATAAATTATGATCGGTGCAGAAGAAAAAATATAGAGGATATTCATCTCAAAGATCAACGTATCATATGAGAGATTATATGAAAATGAAGTAAATTAAAAAATAGAGGATATATGCTTGTGTGACTTCTGTCCTTTGATAAATGTATTTCGTTTTTTTTTTAAATAAAAGAAGATACTTGTTCAAAAAATATTCATTTTCTTGATATCGAAATGATGCTTTAATAGTTTTTATTGCAAAGAATACTAAAATATGGATAAGTTTGTAATCTCACAATGGATATTTTGTATAGCCTCGTATTATACAAATTATAGCATTCGCATAAAAATTTATATAACAGGGAATATCTAGATAATCGATGGAAAAAGAGAAGGGATAGTCGTACTCATCGACTTTGTAACTTCGCTTCGTAACCAGTCGCATCCAGAACATCGCAGAGAATGATTCATCCAGAGATTCAGTACTTTAGCTTCAATAAAATTTTGTTGCTTGTTATCGGCTTGTGGCCCTATCAACAATCTAAATTCACACGATTTCAGTTTATTCTCATGTCTACTATTCTGACAGCGGGTATTGTATTTCAGGTAAGAATAGAGAATATAATAGCAATACTGTGTGATAAGTTATTATTTTAAAATCAAAATCTTCATTATCAAGTAATATATCTTATTATTATGTAAAATAAGTGTTATATAAATTTATAATTGTTTATAAACATGTAATTAAAAATAAAATTACTGGTAGTTGACAACTCTAATAACATCAAAATGTACTTCAAATCTCATCAACAAGGTCCTGTCTTCCACGTCTTTCTTTATTATTTGCATAATAAATTACAACTCATTCTGTTTTAACATCAAAGATGTAAGTTAACAACTTATATAGAATATGCGTTTCATCATAATTATCCGTGCCAAATGAATTTTTGTAAATTACATATCAACGTATTAAATTTTACGTATTAAAAAATTGTTATACATTATATACAAAAAATTATTATATACAAAGACAATATAAATTATTGGAATAACAGATAAAGGACTTATTAATGCAACTTGAATATATATGTAATCAAGTAAAAAATAAAAACGAAATTGCTATCATAAAGGAATATAATTACACTGCAAGACGTCACACAATTATACTCACAAGTAAAAAAATATTCTCAGATCTATGTTTACAATTGTTATGTAACTTTCCGTACAGCATAGAAATTTGCAACATTGCTGCAATATTTCAACAATGCATATTGCAATACAATATTGCAGAGACTTCCCTTCGTAATATTATTTCAACAATGTTGTAGCAGTATTTTAAAAATATTTTTAGCAAGAAACATAAATTGACATAAATTGAAAAGTTATCCTATTCTTGTTCAATAATCAGTAAGAAACAAAGAACAGAATGACTCTTGTGTCGATTTGTGCCTCTGCTAAAAACTATGTTTAAAAATTGTACTATATTGATTTATGACCCAATAAAATAAGGACTTGGACAATATAATAAAAGAATAGAAATTAATAATCACGTTTATACGGCACACTTAATCGGGTTTAATAACATCTGTAGTTTTGAAACTGACCAGTCATAACTATATTCTTCTGGAAAAATGGAATGGTTAGTTTCTAATTATGAATTATTACCCGATTAATGTCCATTTCTATTCATAAAGTAAATCAAGACGAAGAATAAGTTGAACCGAGATTAAAGTTAATCTATATTAGTGGAAACGGACATAAGATGTAAACATAGTCATTGTCTATAATTTATAGGAATTGTGCTTATAATTTAAAGACAGAAAACAATTAGAAGTAAGGATTAAATATACACAATGGACACAGATAATAAAATATAAGATAAAAATATAAGATAAAATATATAGGTGGTTTTCCGATATGCTCTGCCAGTACTGAAAATCTATAGTTCACGTAACGTATACTGTAGTTTTCAGTACTAGCAATGTATCGGAATATAAAATATAAAAATATAATTAATTATGAACTCATATTTTATTTGTATTCATTACATGTTACATATAACTTCTATTTCTAATTTTTTTATATTTAAATTTATATAGTGGAAAATCTTATAATAAATATTGCAGTAACGTATATAATATTATAGCAATATTGCTGCATTATTACAATGATTCTGCAATATTGTTGCAAGTTTTCCTCCGTGCGCAAGACCTAATTTTGCGTATATATTATTTTGTAATATTGCTACAACATTATGTATTTTTAAAACGGACATTTTTGCTACAATATCTGAAATATTGCAGCAATATTTCGCAATATTTTTGCAATGTTACAATCTTGCAATAAAATATTTCTACAATATTGCTACAATATTTCTGTGCTGTACGGATTGTGAATAATATTTCTACATATTTTTATGTATGGTATGTCCTACTGATTCTATTACAGTATTTGCTGTATGTGTATATATGCGTTACAATGATTAATAACATGTTAGTATGCAATTTGTACAATAATATATTGCACAAATTGCATAAATAATAAAGTAATTCTAAATAGAAATTGAGTACATTATCAAAATAATATACAACTTTGTAATATATATATGCATGTATGTGTGTTAAATAGTATAAATTCTGAAATAACTTTATATTGCAGAATTTTTAATAAAAACGTTTTCTAATATTTTTTAGTACTTGCCGTTATTATAGGATTTTTTTGCCTTATTGGCCAGTATTTGTCGAATAAACTCACTGTTTTATCAAAAAATATATCTCATCTGCCAATTATGATGGAGTATTTTATCGATCAAGAAAAGTACTTTTATTTAATTTTGTTGCACACCTACGCAATTATATGCATCGGAATAGTTGCGGTATTAGCAACAGGAACAATGTTTTTTACATATCTTCAGTATATCTGTGGAATATTTAAAATTGCTAGGTACGAATGAAGATGTAGGAACATTCTAAATTTTTTGAAATAAAATTTCACTCCAAGAAAAGTGAAAGTTGCCAGTATCGCCAGTTCGGCAAGAGTGGATTTTTTTCTTCACTCTTCGCAGAAATTGAAGTTTGACTCTTGCTCTTGGAGATTTTTCATTGTTGAAGAGTGATTCTTCACTCTGTAAGAATGAAAATTTCACTCCTGCCGGACTGACACAATTTACTTTTTGGGAGAGAAATTTCACTCTCAAGAATTTGGAGTGAATAATCATAACAATATAAATTGTAATCAAAATTGATCTTTTAACAACATAATATATTTAAATAACATAATATATTAAAGTTTAATCATGCAGTATAAAGGAGGTCGCTGAAATAGCCTTGACTTTGATTATGATGCCAATGTCATGTCCTTGAGAAACTTTCAGAAGATTTTAGCCGACGCTTATTATTCGATAAAAAGTAATTAACAATTAAAATTAGTAATTATCTCATTACTTTGCGTGAATCGGATCCCTATGGGGAAGTATGGGACGAATCGATTAGGAGAGTATAACTTTCCATTATACTGCGTCATTAACAAAGTTTATGAAATGATGTATTTTTTGCTGAAAAATCGTCGTTCAATATACTGTTCAACATACTGTATAATTAGGACATATACATTTGCAGCTATCGTATCGAGCATGCAATAAACATTAATATTCAACAAAATATTATGCAGAAAACTAAGATTCTGATGAGCGAAGGCATAATTTGTGCTGTCGATATTCACCGACAAGCTATGAAGTTGGTACATAAAACAGATTGAATAGAGCGGGGGTGGTTGCGCATAGTGGCAAATTGGGCAAATACAAATATGTACACTGAAAAAAATGTTTGAAAATGGACAATTTCTGATTGATAATTAGAATTTTCTGGTGTGTCCATTTTCAATCACACATTTTTTTAGTGTAAATAACAAAAATATATATAGATACATCTATACTTGCGTAAGATAGCACATATGGTAGATAGAGATTATTGTGCTTAATACAATAATCCGTGTCCGATAACAGCCAAACAAATGCGCTTTTCCGTATATAAAAAGTAAAATTATTAAGTGAATATTCTTTTTGGTCCGTAATAATTAAAGCCTTTGATAATAATCAAATATTTTTTAGAGTAACTAATTAATGTATTTTTTAACTTTACTATTTAAGTTGTTATTTTATCTACTGTTTTTCAGTGATAAAAAATATTTCATCAATGCTGATACGGAATTTGGTGAGCTTAGTGTCCCGTAACTCAGCTGCTTAAATGAAATTTGTCTTTACTGATCCTTTTTATTCTATGTTAATGATTAAACATATATTTTATATTGAATTATTATTATAAAGAATAAAGATTATAGCTTTTTTTAATCTTGTTAATTTTAAAGCCTTTAAAAAAGAAAGAGTATATTACAAATTATTATACATTTAGAATGAAAATAATAAAATTTCGATCAATGTACACATAATTCTTTCATGTTTTTAATGATATGTAATCTCATTAAATGGTTTATCTTCATGACTCAACTTATCCTTCGAAGATGCACAGCATGCCATAGGTGGAGCATATTGATCCACTTGCATCCTTATAATTAATTAACGTAATTTTTTTTATATTAATAAAATATATTACGGACTTGAAAGTAGTTAATTACTGAGCCAGATAAACACTTTAAAGCATTTACTGTTAGTCGTAATTGTATTGAAAATTTATAAAACTTAAAGTGACAGAGTCATAACTAGCCCCGCTTTCCACTAATATGTTTATTATAATTATATAAATAATATATTTCTGTTTTTTAAGATTGACCAAACATTTGATGTCTATAGTCGAGGTAATGATACTTTGTTTAATAGTATTTAACGTAATTTGTTTAACCCTAAATACGTTTCAAGTAAGTTTTCTGTTCTGTAATATATAAAATTGTAATATAATAAAAATGCAAATGTTGATCCGAAATTATATGTATTACCAATATTGTTTAGTAAGTAGATATCCAGAATAATGCCAAAGTAAATTTCCAGTAACAATTTTTATTATATAAATAATTTAAAAGTAACAAATGTAATATGTAGTAAAATAAAAATTATAACAGAGAAGATGCATTGCATTAGAAAAGTCAATAATGTTAAGATATATAAAATTAACATGAATTTTCTAATACATTTAGAATTTAACGGACAAAACTGCTGATCTGTATTCTTTGTACGATCTTTGTATTTATTATTCTAAGAAATATGTACTATTTTATTCTTTATGATTAATATATACTGCAAAGCATTTATCTAATTTTACATAACTTTATCATTATTCTTACGATTAATAATAAAAATTAAATTTATTTACAGGGTGTTTCATTTTAAATGATATGATCGATTATCTCGCGAATCGATGATTTTATTGAAAAATTTTTCGAACAAAAGTTACATGGCTTGAAGGAGGATAGCTGATGAAAACGTGGACTTGACCTTAAGTGACCTTGTCAAAATCAGGTCAAGGTCATTAATGTTTTTTTAAATGAATATTATATTATTTTTTATTACATATTCTTGTAGTTTATCTCGAGAGCTTTTCAAATACTATAATAAAGTTACGTTTCATAAGTAATTACGTTTCATTGAGTACTTTCCGGGTTATGGAGCTTGAAAGTTATAGTATCGCCGGCATTATTCGTATACGCATGCTCGTGAGAGCAGAATTCTTACGCGCACGCGTCTCCGCGATCTATTCTCACTGCTTGACATACACTCCCGCGAAATGAGTCCGATTCTTCCCAACTGAACGATTCAACTTTCTTTTTTTCGCATACTTTTTTATTTCAATTTTTTTTTGATTATTAGACTTTTCAAAGCTTTTTTCAAAATTAGCTGCTTACAGTTCAAATGAAATCATTGATATTATTTTTGTGTTTGGTGAAGCTGGAAATTATTGTAGAGCGGAAAGATTGTATCGTAACAAATATCTGTTTAGACTTCCAAATACAATGTAGATAAGAAGAATTTTATTACGAGAGCGTAGAAGAATCCGTAAGAGAAACTGCAAGCAAATAAATGCTGAAGATGACATTAATGATCCGCGTGTATTAACAGTGCTAGCAATGATAAACTTGAATCCCTATATTTCGATTAGAGAACTGCAACGAACTAATTTAGGAATTCTTTATGTCTATGTGGAGGATTTTAAAGACATAAATTTCATCCCTACCATATCTTTACTCCACTATTTTAATCCATGAGGTAATTACAAATGATATGAGGCTATGAAAACGATTTTGTCGTTAAGCATTACAAGTGATAAGAGATGATAAGAGAAGATTCAGCTTTTTTCCAGTATGTTTTCTTTAGTGACGAAGCTTCATTTCATAACAATAGACATAACTGTCATTATTGGTCCATGTACAATCTTCATTGGCCTTAATATGTGTTGATAATCAACATCATTGGAGTTTAAACACTTGGAGCGGAATTGTAAATGGATATTTGATTATTAATTCATATTTTTTTGATAATCGCTTAAATGGGAAAACTTACCTTTCTTTCTTGCAGAATAAATTCCCTGAGCTTTTAAAAGAGGTTGATTTTGCCACTTGACAAAAAATGTGGTGACAGCAAGATGATGGACCCCCCCCCCCTCATTCTCGCCCCATTCTTCGTATTGCGACGGAATACCTCAATAATATTTTTCATGAAAGATGAATAGAGAAATATGGATGTATTCGATGACCTCCATGGTCTCCTGATTTAACTTCGTGTAATTTTTTTTGTTTAGCTATATAAAAAATATTGTTTACAAAACTCCACCGACATGAAAGATCGAATAACTAATGTTTGTCGTAGCATTCTGCAAAATATTTTAATTTCAATAGTAGAAAATTTGAGAAACGGTTGAGGCTATTTCTGCAAGAAAATGAAGTTCCATTTGAACATCTTATCAATGGCTAAAAACATATTCGAATTGATCTTGTCTTAATTGACCGAATCAGTCCCGATCTTGCCTTAATCGACCGGATCAGTGATCGGTGTTACTTTATATAACTTAACAAGTATTTAACGTAACTTTATTATAGTTTTTGTCAAGTTCTTGAGATAAGCTACAAGAATATGTAATAAAAAATATGGGTTTCCATTTAAAAAAACTTAAATTATCTTGACCTCATTTTGATAAAGTCAAGTCCACATTTCCATTATGTGTCCCCCTTGAAGCCACGCAACTTTCACTCGAAAAATTTTTCATTAAAATCATCGATTCACGAGATAATCAACATATCACTTAAAATGGAACAATCTATATATGCACACATATATACAGAGGATTTCTTAATTCCTTTAAATTTGTATCTTAGATATTTCAGATTAGTTCATCTGAAAATATTATGAACGAATTTTGCTTACCATTGATGTATGCGATTTCCATTATTTTATATTTGTTTCTAACCAACAATATCGGACAGAATATAATAAATCACAATAATTACGTATTCTCTACTGCGTAAGAAACATTTCATGATGAGTATATGAATGTTTGCACTGAAAGAACTATTTGCTAAAACTCAGATGGCCAAATGTAATGAGTTTTGCAGTCATGTCAATAATTCTTCAAACCATTAATTCGATAAACTCGGGATAAGGTGATCGAGACAATATTATGTTTATAGCAAACTCACGTTAATTTGAATTATATAACAAAATTGATGGCAACATTAATTTGCTATTTCTGAAAAAGATAAATTTGTGATAGTAACTTTACAATAACTGGTGTTGCTAATTTGTAATTGATAACAAAAGTATTGTTTTTATGTGCCTCTTAAGAATTGTTTCGTCAGATATAAAAAGTAATGTAATTGCAAAACAAATTAGTAAAGCTGAAATAACTGATAGAGAAAGTTTCTTTTGTCAATTAGCGAATCGCTATCTATGTACAATACATAATACAATTTTACAGGTACAACGTTCAGTGGTATAGAGCTCCGTTACGTATACAAAGAATGATATTGTTTTTATTACAAAGAGAAACTAAGGTGTTTACTCTGAATGTCGGTGGATTATTTAATGCATCTATGGAGTGTTTTGCCACGGTAATATAATATGAACAATCTATCTCTACTATATTACAAATAAATATTGTAAAAAGAGATATCTTTAATTGCAGTTAATAAAGACTTCGGTATCTTACTTTACTGTCATATATTCTACGCTGTGACAAAATAAATATGAATCTAAATAATAGAATGATAAGAACATATTTAATGAAAAAAATGACAGTACTCATATTTAGAAAAAAATGTACATTTATATCCTATGTAAAATTCTTTTTAATTACATAGAAATTCGCGCACCAATTTCCGCGTTCTGTATATTGTCCATGTATTATATTGTATTATTTAATTTTGAGAACTTGATTAATTTTTATGTTTTTATTATAAAATATTTAAATACTTGAAATTTTCGTCAGTCAATAACATCAAAAATGTAAAAAGATAAGAGGTATGACTACTAATAAACTATATTTCTAACTAAATAGTTAATACACCAAACTGTTAAAAATAATCATGCTGATCGCTAATTGATATTTAACAGTATGCCATTAATTTTTGCAATTATTCTTAAATTATAAACTTTACCAGGAAGACATCAAAAAGTTAAAATTAAGAGATTTCTCTTGAATATCAAATGTGACTGATGAGTGTGCGTACAATGAAGTTTCAAAACTGAAAAAAGAGAGAATGCGGCTAATTTTTCTGAAGTTTTTCAATAGCTTAATTTCATGAGACAGACTCATCCGCTGTATTACCTTAGGCGACAAATCGATTCCGTATAAATTATCTTATAAAGAATAATAGAACATAGAAATTTTCTGAATCCAATTCTGATCTTATAGTAAGAAAGAAGATAATATTCATCCCAAAGACCAAATGTCATGTTATGTAAGAGTCTATATGAAAATGAAGTTAATGCATCAAAAAAAAGCTATGTGCTTGTGTGACTTTTGTCTTTTGATAAATGTACGTCTTTTTTCTTTCTTTTTTATTAAAAGAAGATATCATAATTTTCTTGATATCGGAATTATGGCTTAATAGTATTCATTGCAAAAAATACTACTAAAATATGAATGGATTTGTGATCTCACAAATGGATATTTTTTGTATAGCCTAGTACTACATAAATTATGACATTTACAATAAAAATTTACATAATAATAGAGAACATCTAGGTAATCGATCGAAGAAGAAGAAGGGATAATCATACTCGTCGACTGCTTCATAACCAGTCATATCCCAGGCATCGAAGAGGATGGTTCATCTAAGGATTCAATTTTTCAGCTTCAATAGAATTCTGTTGCTCGTTATCGGCTTGTGGCCCTATCAACAATCTAAATTTACACGATTTCAGTTTATCTTCTTTTCTACTATTCTAACAGCGGGTATTATATTTCAGGTAAGACTAGAGTACATAATAGTAGAATATATAATAGTAGAACTATGTAATAAGTTATTATTTTGCAAATCTTTATCAAGTCTATCTCATTATTATATAATATAAGTGTTATATAATTGTTTATAAACGTATAATTAAAAATAAAATTACTACTGGTAGTTCACAACGCTAATGACATCAAAGTGTACTTTAAATCTCGTCAGCAAGGTCCTATCTTCCACGTCCTTCTTTGTTGTTTGCATAATATATTATAACTCTTTCAATTTTAACATCAAAGCTGTAAGTTGATGACTTAGGATAAAAGCACTAGATGTGGCTCAGGCACTAGTTCGGAATCATTTTATATATTTAAGTAATTAAAGTATTTTTCATTAAATTGTACATATTTTATAAATGTACAAGATTTTTTATTCATTTGTTTTATCTCTTTCAATTGAATTTAATTTATTAAGAACAGCGCTGGATATTTTATTGTTGTCATTAACTAATTAAATATGCGAAATTAATTAACGTATGTATCTTTAAAAATTCATTCACAATGTAATATCATAAGAATTGCCTTATGACTTTTTTAGTAGATAGTAAATAACATTAAATTTGATAGAAAGAACCAACGTTATGCGAAGATGAAATTAAATGTACTCACGGATGTTCTTTAATCATTATATTATAACGATATTTTTGTGTAAATTTATTATAAAAAT
>NW_012130086.1:3168242-3182694 GCF_000143395.1 Atta cephalotes
AAGTACGTTGCCATACTCAACAGAGCGATTCTTTTGTTTATTTCAAGTAGAAAAGTTCAAATAAACATGTGTCCTAAATGGCTTAGTTTTCGAAATAAAAAAGTATCGCTCTGTTGAGTATGACAACATATTTAACTAACATTTTATATATGCCTTTACTATGATTAATGACATGTTAGTAAGCAATTTGGGTAATAGCATATTGCACAAATTGCATAAATAATAGAGTTCTTTTAAATAAAATTTTATAAATATATTAATAAAATAATATAAAATTTTATAACATATATATATTTATAATGCGTGATGCATATGTGCGCGCATGTGTGCGTGCGTATGTGTTTGCGCGCTAAATAGTATAAATTTTGATAAGCTTATATTGCAAAATTTTTAATAAAAACATTTTCTAATATTTTTTAGTATTTGCCGTTATTATCGTATTTATTTGTACTATCGGTCAGCATTTGTGGAATAGTTTCATTATTTTATCAAAAAATATATCTCACCTACCAATTATGGTGGAATATTTTATCGATCAAGAAAAATATTTTTATTTAATTTTGTTGCACTTCTACGCAATTACATACATCGGAGTATTTGCGATATTAGCAATAGGAACATTGCTTCTTACGTATCTTCAGTATATCTGTGGAATATTCAAAATTGCTGGGTACGGATAAAGATATACGAATAGTCATAATAATTTAAATTGTAACCAAAATTTAACTTTAACATCATATATTTAAATAACGTAATGTATTATAAAGTTTATGAAATTATATATTTTTAACTGAAAAATTGTGTCATTCAATAGATTGCTGTAAAATTATACAAACATTTACAGCTATCGTATTGAGCATGCAATAAACATCAATATTCGACAAAATATTACGCCGAAAAATGAAATTTTGATGAACGAGGGTATAATTTGTGCCATCGATATTCACCGACAAGCTATGAAGTTAGTATTCACGCTCACAACATATAAGTAGTATGATTATTATTATTACATAATTATACAAATAACATAATTATACAAATAACATACTTCTATTTTTGAAGATTGTCCAAACATTTGATGTCTATATTTGAAATAATGATGTTTTGTTTAATAATAGTTGATGTAAGTTGCTTAACACTAAATCTATTTCAAGTAAGTTTTCTGTTTCGTATTCTAATATGTGAAAATGCATGCAAATGCTGTTCCGAAATTATGTATATTACCAATCCTGTTTAGTAAGCCAATAATGCCAGAATTATACATTCCCAATAATAATAATTATTATATAAATATATATTTTGTATAAATAATATTAAAAAATAACGATGTATCGTGAAATTAAAAATAATGAATATGCATTGCAATAAAAAATTCAATAATGTTGAAGATATATAACATAAATTTACTAGTAGGGAAGACCAGTTTCGTCGACACAGTTTTCACAATATCGGCATTAGATTTTTTAAACAATTAATTATTACAACTAAAATATATATGACAGAACTTTTCTTTACATTTTCATATCAGTAATGGTTCTATACACTATATAGTTTCTTTGTAATAAATGAAATTTTGTATTGTAGTTAACTTGCCCCGATATATGGAGTAAGATTGATACATATTACAGTATAAATTGCCTCTATAATAAACTAACATAAGAAAAGTAATAGAAAAGTAATAGAAATAAAAATTAGATATATATTTTTTAGTAAAAATTGTCTCTTTCAAATTTATTTTATAATGATCATAAAGCAAAATGTTGTTACAGAAAAATAAGTGTAAATTATTTTAATTCTACCCCGTTTTATTACTTATAGAAATATATTAAATATAAAGCATCAGAATTAAACGTTTACACGTGAGATATAGTACAAAGCAAGTTAACCTTATTCGTGAGGATGTATGCCGAAATGATATTCGTGAATGATAACATATAATCTTTGCAATGAAAAACACAATTCTTTAATACAGACAATGTAGGATACATTGTCAGTAACATGGTAGAAGACGTAATGCTAATGTTATATGGCGTTGTGGCAATTGAAGGATTGAGATAAACTCTGGCGGAACGCTAGAAATTAAACATCTAAAATTAGAACTAAAAAATGCTAGTCCTGCAAGGGAAAAAAGGGCACGTGTTTTGATGCTAACTATTATTGTATAAATGTATGTATAAATATATTGTATAATTGTATTATTGTATAAATGTACGAACATATTGCGTTCCTTGATAGAATCTATCAAAATATAAAGAACGAAAATGGATTACAACTAAATTAAATTTAATTCAGAATGAACTTGTAATATATGTACATATATATAATACGTAATATATATATGTTAATACTAGTCATTATGTGCGTTAACGCTTTCTTCGAACGGCAACACAGCGAATCTGGAAGCCGATCTCTTATAGGAACCGGTTGCAGTTTTGACAATTGCAGTTCTGACAATGTTGCCATCTACTGGACAGACATTTCAAAATTCTACCAAGCATTTCATGGGAGAGAGTGGAATTCCGTTCTCTCGATAAATTATTGTCCGACATGAAACATGGGGATTCCGTGGCTACAATTTCATTTTACATGATGTTGGAGTAAATAATTGTTCGCTCAATGTCTCTAAAAATGCTGACGCATTTGCTCTAGATGCTGTTCGATAAACAATTTGTTTGCATTTGCATAAGATTAAGCTCTGGATAAGACATCATAGTATCACTAATAAGAAAGTGTCCTCAAATGTAACTCATATCACTAGGATCAGATGAGATAACTATTAGTGGTCTCGAAGGATAGCTTCTACTTGAGACACAAACGTAGACGTCTTCTCGAAAGTCAGTGGTGTTTCACCGATTATTCTATAAAAATGCCTTTTAAAAGTTTTGACAGTGGCTTCCCACAAACATCAAAGTAGGGTGCGTGTGATAGAATAAAGTATCACTTGATTCGTTTCTTGGTCATTTTGTTTATAATTATGAATTGATCCTGATTATATAGAGTTCTAAGCTCTTCTAGCTCACGATTGGTTTCTGTAAAATTAGTTCCATTATCTGAAAAAATATGTGAAGGTTTTACCTCTGCAAGCGATAAAACGCTTCTATGCGTTAAGAAGCGTTAATTAATTAATTAAAACAATTATTATTGCATAAATAAATTGAAATTTTTGAGTCAAAATTGTATTTATGTCTTTAAAGTGCCGCCATTTCATTAATTTTCAACTTTTAACTTATTTTTTAGGTTCATCGACAAGATACTGTCATACAAAATAAGAAACCATTGTTTTTGTTTCATACAAATACAAAAGGCATTAGATTTTCCACCGATTCATGATTCCAAGGTTGCGTCATTATTAATTTATAAAAGTTACAAAATAAACTACATTGAAATAAAAAAAAATTTTTTTACTCTCTAATATATGTAGTAAAACAAAAAAATTTTGTAAACAATTACGATTGTATACTTAAAAAAAAATTCCTAAAAATGACCTTTTTTTAGCGATTTACACGAAGCGACTCTTTTAAATGAAACTTAGGAAGAATTATCTATCTTTTATCATAAATGGAATACAATGCTAATTTGCAATGTTAATTTGCTTCTTAAATGCCAACGAACCCCAGTCGGCCCCACTTTTATTATAATTTAACAAGCAGTAGGGGAGATCGGGGCTTGGCGTAAAAGGCAAATTGGCATTGCATTCCGTTTATGTATTTATGATAAAAAAAATAATGAAATAGTTACTGCAAAATAGTTACTGCAAAAATTTTTTTATATAAATACTTTTCCCTAAGTTTCATTTAAATTTTTTAAATCAAACAAGTGTTACAATAGAAAAAGAAGAAAGTTTGATTAAGAGGGCGCAAATAAATTTTTTAGCGTTTCATAACTTCATATTAATGTCTTTCGTTTTTGAGAACATAAATCTAAGCGATGATAAAAGAAAAGTGTTTGTTAGTACGTTATTTTGAGTAACAATTATAATTTGTTACAATAAAGTAATCAAAATCAGACGTATATATTAAGACGTATATATTATATAATAAGTTTGGAGTACGTTGACTTATATCATAAGAAAAGATTAGGTTAATTCGTTGCACTGCATGTGTGAACATTCATTTATAATTTAACTCTGTCACTTTATATTTAATTTATAATATTTCCATATTAAAATAAGATAGAATTAAAATAATTTACATTTACTTGTTTTTCTCTTCAACAAACAATATTTTGCTATTTCATGATCATTACAAACTTTGAAAGATACAATTTTTATTAAGAAGTATATATTTACTATTTAATTTTTATTTCTATTACTTTCCTATTTATTAGTTTTTGTTAATTTAATATACAGTTATCATAGAGGCAATTTATAATGTGACAGTTTATCCTACATATCGTGGCAAGTTAACTACAATGAAGCATGTTTGTATTTCATTTATTGCAAAGAAACTATAAACAGTAAATAAAACCATTATTGGTATGAAAATATACAGAAAGATTCTCTCTATCATACTGATATATTTCAATCATAATAATTAATTTAAAAATATAATGCCGGCATTGTGAAACCTGTGCCAACAAAACCCGATTTCCCTTATAGCTGATCTTATCTCTGAATTCTTTATACGTTTTTCATATTTATATATCAAAAAAAAACATATCTCCATACTTTTTATGGTTAATATATATAATATTGCCAAACATTTTTTCGATGCTACTTAAATTCATCATTATTCTTAGACTAATAGTAAAAAAAAATGTGTATGTTTCCACATATACAGAAGATTTATAATCTCCTTTAAATTTGTATCTTAGATATTTCAGATTAGTTCATCTGAAAATATTATCAACGAATTTTGCTCACCATTGATGTATGCGGTTTTCATTATTTTACATATGTTTCTATCCAACAATATCGGACAGAATATAATAGATCACAATAATTACGTATTCTCTACTGCGTAAGAAACATTTCATGATGAGTATATGAATGTTTGCACTGAAAGAACTATTTGCTAAAACTCAGATGGCCAAATGCAATGAATTTGCAGTCATGTCAATAATTCTTCAAGCAATTAATTCGATAAACTCGGGACAAGGTGATCGAGACAATATTATGTTTATAGCAAACTCACGTTAATTCGAATTATATAACAAATTGATGGCAACATTAATTTGCTATTCGTGAAAAAGATAATTTTTGATAGTAACTTTATAATAACTGGTGTTGCTAATTTATAATTGATAGCAAAAGTGTTGTTTTTATGTGCCTCTTAAGAATTGTTTCGTCAGATATAAAAAGTAATGTAATTGCAAAACAAATTAGTAAAGCTGAAATAACTGATACAGAAAGTTTCTTTTGTCAATTAGCGAATCGCTATCTATGTACAATACATAATACAATTTCACAGGTACAACGTTCAGTGGTATAGAGCTCCGTTACGTATACAAAGAATGATATTATTTTTATTACAAAGAGAAACTAAGATGTTTATTCTGATTGTCGGGGGATTATTTAATGCATCTATGGAGTGTTTTGCCACGGTAATATAATACGAACAATCTATATCTACTATATTATAAATAAATATTGTAAAAAGAGATATCTTTAATTGCAGTTAGTAAAGACTTCGGTATCTTACTTTACTGTCATATATTCTACGCGATGATAAAATAAATATGAATTTAATAATAGAACATAGTCTTTATCTTTTTCTAATTTGAAGTATTAGAAAAAGATAAACAATAGCTTAAACCGAGATTATAATTAATCTTACATTAATGAAATCTAAAACGTTCGTAAACATAGTGTAAGTAAAACTGTATATTTTACAAATATAAACAATAGATTCAATTAATTTATTGTAGAATCTATTATAATAATATTCAATAGATTAATAATATTCTAACATTATATTTTACAAAATATAAAGCAATATGATAAAAAATGTTCAATTACCATGTTTTAAATTGACATAAGATGTATTAATTACGATCTATACGGAAGCAAAAAAATAGAGGTTATTTATCTCAAAGATCAAATGTATCATGTAAGAATTTATACGGAAATGAAGTTATAACATCAAAAAACAAAGGATGCGCGTAACTTCTGCCCTTCGATAAAATTCGAAATGTCTTTTATTTTTTCTTTTATTACTATATATCTTTCTTTTATTTTTATTAAAAGACAAAAGTCATTCAAAATTGTCTTGATGTCAGAGAGATGCCTTAATAATTCACATTGCAAAAAACAGTAAAATATTAATGAAATTGTGATCTCACAATGGATATTTTGTATAGCCGCATACAAATTATACAAATTATAACATTCACATTAAAAATTTACATTATAAGAGAGAATATCAAGGTCGATAGAAAAGGAGAAGGGATAATTGTATTCGTCGACTGCTTTGTCGTATCTTGGACATCGTGATTCATCTAGGTATTCAATATTTTAGCTTCAATAGAATTCTATTGCTCGTTATGGGCTTCTATCAATAGTGGACCTATCAATCTAAATTCGCACAATTTTAATTTATTTTCTTCTCTACTATTCTGATATCAGGTATTATATTTCAAGTAAGAACAGAGTATTGTAATAAGGTACATTTTGCAAATCTTCATTATCAAGTAATCTTTCTCATTATTACGTAATATAAGTGCTATATAAATTTATAATTTGTTTATAAGCGTATAATTAAGAATTACTTCTGGAATTTCACAACGCTAATAATATCAAAATGTATAAATAACATCAATACTTCAAATCTCATCAACAAGGTCCTATCTTCTACGTCTTACTTTATTTTTTGCATGATATGTTACGATTCACTTCAGTTTTCAGTTTTCAACATCAAAGTTGTAAGTTGACAACTTACAGGATATACATTTGCATCATCTTTGTCCAGTGAATTTTTGTATATTACATACCAAATTTAATATATGCAACATTTGTTACATAATATTATATAAAAACAATATATGAAATTATTGAAATAAAAAATATTGAAATAGGTAAAGGATATATTAATGCAACTTGAGCATATATGTAATCAAGTAAAAGATAAAAACGAAGTTGCTATTATAGACTATATAATTACAACATAGAAGAATATAATTACTTTGCAAGACGTCACACAATTATACTTACAAGTAAAACAATATTTTCAGATCTATTTACAATTAACATGTAATTTGTGATTAGTACTTCTAGATATTATTATGTATATGATGTTGTTCGATATCTCTGATTCACGACTTCTAATTATATCGCCTAATCGCATCTATGAAAAATCGATGAATCCACGAGATGTCGATTGCTAAACGACGCATGCATCACGCGTAATCGATTAAAAAAAAATATCAGATCATCTTGGCAACAAAACAAATTGTTGTTTTCGTTTTCTGCACTCGCTCATGGAAGGTCATCATCGCGCTACTGCTAAGATCCTTTCCGTAGCCGCTGTAAACACGTTCGCCCGCGCTCGAGGCATATTTTTAATAAAATTTGGAAAGCAGAGAAGATTTCATCTTTCTCGACCGTGTGCCCTCGAAGTATTAATTCCGCGGGAAACGCTCGGATCGTGATCGCCTGGCCACACCATTACAATTTCTTCGTGCGCTCAGTAAGATCGCCAACAGATGTATTGCACAGATTCTATTAAAGTATTGCCGTACTGAGTTTACAATGATTAATAACATATTAATATGCAATAACATATAGCACAAATTGCATAACTAATATACAAAATGGTAATTCTAAATAGAAATTAAATATATTAAATGTATTAATGATATAATAATTTTAAAGTATATTAGTACATACGTGCGTACATGTGCGTGCGTGCGCGTGCGTGTGTACGTGCGTGTGCGCCAAATTGCATAAATCTTGATAGGCTTATATTTCAGAATTTTTAATAAAAACGTTTTCTAATTTTTTTTAGTATTTTGCACTTCCGGATCTATTTGTATTATCGGCCAGCATTTATCGAATAATTTCATTGTTTACCAAAAATATATCTCGTGTACCAATTATAATGGAGTATTTTATCGATCAAGAAAAGCACCTTTATTTAATTTTGTTGCACAGCTTCGCAATTATATGCATCGGAATAGTTGCGGTATTAGCAACAGGAAGAATATTTCTTACGTATCTTCAGTATATTTGTGGAATATTTATAAATTGCTAGATACGAATGAAGATGTAGGAACACTCTAAATTTTTTGAAATAAAATTTCACTCCAAGAAAGATGAAAGTTGAGCCAGTTCGGCAAGAGTGGATTTTTTTCTTCACTTTTCGCAGAAATTGAAGTTTGACTCTTGCTTGGAGATTTTTCATTGTTGAAGAGTGATTCTTCACTCTGTAAGAATGAAAATTTCACTCCTGCCGGACTGACACAATTTACTTTTTGGGAGAGAAATTTCACTCCCAAGAATTTAGCATGAATAATTATAACAATATAAATTGTAATCAAAATTGATCTTTTAACAATATAATATATATAAAGAACATAATATTAATTAAAGTTTGATAATTATGCAGTATAAAGGAGGTCGCTCTTGATTATGATGTCAATGTCATGTCCTTGAGAAACCTTCAGAAGATTTTAGCCGACGCTCATTATTCGTTAAAAAGTAATTAACAATTAAAATTAATTAAAATTAATTAAAAATAATTGTCTTATTACTTTGTATGAAAAATCGGATCCTTAAGGGGAGGTATGGGACGAATCGATTAAGAGAGTATAACTTTCCATTATACTGCTTCATTAACAAAGTTTATGAAATGATGTATTTTTTTGCTGAAAAATCGTCGTTTAATATACTATTCAATATACTGTATAATTATTATAGGACATATACATTTGCAGCTATCGTATCGAGCATGCAATAAACATTAATATTCAACAAAATATTACGCAGAAAACTAAGATTCTGATGAGCGAAGGCATATTTGTGCTGTCGATAGTCACCGACAAGCTATGAAGTTGGTACACATCTACAAAATAGATAGAGTAGAGCGGGGCTGATTGCGCATAGCGGCAAATTGGGTAAATACAAATACACTGAAAAAAACGTTTGATTGAAAATGGACAATTTCAGATTGATGAATATAATTAGAATTTTCTGTCCATTTTCAATCACACATTTTTTTCAGTGTAAATAACGAAAATATATATAGATACATCTTGCGTAAGATAGTACATAGATAGAGATTACTGTGCTTAATACAATAATCCGTGTCTGATCAACAGCCAAACAAATGCGCTTTTTCGTATATGAAAAGTAAAATTATTAAGTGAATATTCTTTTTGATCCGTAATAATTAAAGCCTTTAATAACAATCAAATATTTTTTAGATGTAAGTAATTAATATGTTTTTTAACTTTACTGTTTAAGTTGCTATTTTATCTACTGTTTTTCAGTGATAAAAAATGTTTCATCAATACTGGTACGGAATTTGGTGAGCTTAGTATCCCGTAACTCAGCTACTTAAATGAAATTTGTCTTTAATGATCCTTTTTATTCTATGTTAATGATTATATGTTGAATTATTATTATAAAGAGTAGAGATTATAGCTTTTTTAATTTTGTTAATGTTAAAGCCTTTAAAAAAGAGAGAGTTACAAATTATTATTACAAATTATTATTACAAATTATTATACATTTAGAATGAAAATAATAAAATTTCGATCAATGTACACATAATTCTTTCATGTTTTTAATGGTATGTACCCTCATTAAATGGCTTATCTTCATGGCTCAACTTATCCTTCGAGGATGAACAGTATGCCATAGGAGCATATTCATCCACTTGCATCCTTATAATTAATTAACGTAAATATTTTCATATTAACAAAATATATACGGACTTGAAAGTAATTAATTAATGAGGCAGATAAACACTTTAAAGCATTTACTGTTAGTCGTAATTGTGTAAAAATTTATAAAACTTAAAGTGACAGAGTCATAACTAGCCCCGCTTTCCACTAATATGTTTATTATAATTATATAAATAATATATTTCTGTTTTTTAAGATTGACCAAATTGTCTGTTGTTTGATGTCTATAGTCGAGGTAATGATGCTTTGTTTAATAGTATTTAACGTAATTTGTTTAACCCTAAATACGTTTCAAGTAAGTTTTCTGTTCCGTAATATATAAAATTGTAATATATAAAAATGCATGCAAATGTTGATCCGAAATTATATGTATTACCAATATTGTTTAGTAAGTAGATATCCAGAATAATGCCAAAGTAAATTTCCAGTAACAATTTTTATTATATAAATAATTTAAAAGTAACAAATATAATATGTAGTAAAATAAAAATTATAACAGAGAAGATGCATTGCATTAGAAAAGTCAATAATGTTAAGATATATAAAATTAACATGAATTTTCTAATACATTTAAAACTTAACGGACAAAAATGCTGATCTGTATTCTTTGTACGATCTTTGTATTTATTATTCTAAGAAATATGTACTATTTTATTCTTTATAATTAATATATACTGCAAAGCATTTATCTAATTTTACATAACTTTATCATTATTCTTACGATTAATAATAAAAATTAAATTTATTTACAGGGTGTTTCATTTTAAATGATATGATCGATTATCTCGCGAATCGATGATTTTATTGAAAAATTTTTTGAAGAAAAGTTATATGGCTTGAAGGAGGATACCTGATGAAAATGTGGACTTGATCTTGAGTGACCTTGTCAAAATCAGGTCAAGGTCATTAATGTTTTTTTAAAGTGAATATTATATTATTTTTTACATATTTTTGTAGTTTATCTCGAGATCTTTTCAAATACTATAATAAAGTTACGTTTTATTGAGTTATGTTACTTTCCGAACTTTTTGTTACTTTATGGAGCTTGAAAGTTACAGAATCGCCGGCGTTATTCGTATACGCATGTGTGAGAACGAAATTCTTACGTGCAAGTATCTCCGCGATCTATTCACTTCTACTTGATATACACTCACTCCAACGGAAATGAGTCCGATTCTTCCCTTGAACGATTCAACTTCTTTTCAACTTCTTTTTTTCGTATACCTTTTCATATCAATTTTTTTTAGATCATTAGAATTTTTCGAAACTTTTTTCAAAATTAGCCGCTTACAGTTCAAATGAAATCATTGATATTATTTTTGTATTTGGTGAAGCTGGAAATTATTGTAGAGTAGAAAGATTGTATCGTAACAGGTTTCTGTTTAGACTTTCAAATACAATGTAGATAAGAAGAATTTTATTACGAGAGCGTAAAAGAATCTGTAAGAGAAACTGCAAGCAAATAAATGCTGAAGATGACATTAGTGATCCACGTGTATTAGCAGTGCTAGCAATGATAAATTTGAATCCCCATGTTTCGATTAGAGAACTGCAACGAACTAATTTAGGAACTCTTTATATCACTATGTGGAGGATTTTAAAGACATAAATTTCATCCCTACCATATCTTTACTCCACTACTTTAATCCGCGAGGTAATTAAAAATGATATGAGGCTATGAAAACGATTTTGTCGTTGGGCATTACAAGTGACAAGAGAAGATCCAGCTTTTTTCCAGTACGTTCTCTTCAGTGATGAAGACTTATTTCATAACAATCGACAACTCAACAGGCATAACTATCATTATTGGTTCATATATAATCCTGATACTGTTTCTATTATAAAGAGAAACTAAGGTATTTACTTTGAATTTAGATGGAGTATTTAATGCATCTATGGAGAGTTTCCGCATGGTAATATAATTTTAGCAATAATTTATACCTATAACCATATTACAAATAAATATTGTAAAAAGAAATGTTTTAATTGCAGTTAGTAAACACTTCGGTATCTTATTTTACTGTCGTATATTCTACGCTGTGACAAAATAAATATGAATTTAAATAATAGAATGATAAAAACATATTTAATGAAAAAAAACGACAGTACTCATATTTAGAAAAAATGGTGTTATTTTAGATTATTTTTAAGCATGTAGTTTAGCTATAAGATTTAGTGAAGAAAAATATAATAAATTAACAAAAATATAATAAATTGTCTTGTAACAAAGATATTAGTATATTAGATCGTCGCAATGTATTAATAAATTAAGTATTTTATGTATTTATACTTAAAAAAATCACGTAATTCCATTTGTTGTAGCTACTTCTTTTAAGTAATAATTCTTTATCTGCAATTTATCGACGTTGAACATTTTTTTCTCCTAATTAATATAATAATTTAAATAGTTAGAAAATATTAATGTATTCGCTGGATTTGAAGAAAACCGAAACGTGTGAATAATTCGAATAATATGGTATAGACAATTATTGTACATTTATATCATATGTAAAATCTTTTTTAATTACGTAGAAATTCGCGCACCAATTTCTGCGCTATGTATATCTTCTTATTGTCCATGTATTTTGCATTGTATTTTTTAATTTTGAGAACCCGATTAATTTTTATATTTTTATTATAAAATATTTAGTTATTTGAAATTTTCGTCAGTCAATAACACAAAAAATGTAAAAAGATAAATGTGTAACTACTAATAGACAATATTTCTACCTAGATAGTTAATACACCAAACTGTTAAAAATCGCTGATCATTAATTGATGTTTAACATGTCATTAATTTAATGCAATTATTCTTATAAACTTTACCAGGCAGATATCAAAAAGTTAAAATTAAGAGATATTTCTGTTGAAGATCAAATGTGACTTATGAATGTGTGTAGAATGAAGTTTCAAAATTGAAAAAGGAGGGATGCGCCTAACTTTTCTGAGGCTTTTCAATAGCTTAAATTCATGAGACAGACTCATCCGTTGTATTATCTTATGCGACAAATTGATTCCGTATAAATAATGTTATAAAGAATAATAGTACGCGGATCATTCAGAAATTTTCTGAATCCAATTCTGATCTTATACGGACTGCACATCTGGGTATTATAGTCAATTAATAAATTTGCGTTAAAATTTATTTAAAAGAAAAACATTATATTTAAACGAAATATTTAAAAACGGAATATTTAATCGACAAAATTGAAGTTAATAATTAAAGTGTAACAAATTAACTACAGTCGTGAGATTTGTATTTCAGACTTTTCAAATTATTTATATTGATAGAGAAAGACTATTAAAGAAGCTTTAATAGTGTAATAGTTTGTAGAAATAAAACAGAATTTTCTTTTTTTTTCAAATGCGAGAAATGCTGTTTTATTTCTACCGAACATATATCTTCTACCGAACATATATCTTCTTATGCTCATATTTGATTCGTATTTTTCTCACTATGCAGATAATATGATAATAAAATAAGATACTGAAGCTTTTATCAACTGCAACTATATTATTGCGTTTACTTTTAATATATTACAGTATATTCAAGAAAACATTCAACAACACTATATGATCTTATTGTGACTCTAATGAACAAACAGCCATCAACATTCAGATGGAAATTTCTGACGTCTTTTATCAATAGGAAGAATATCAATTCTCTGGATGTACAAGAACTTACATACCGTATCATCTATACCTACGTAAATTATTAAGACAAAAATCGATAATTTGAGAGAAAAATAAAAAAATTTACAAATAATTTTCAATATTTTATTTATTATGTAAATCATACTAATGATATTAAATATTTGTTTCAGTTGTAAGAAATTTGTAAAATGAAACTTCTTTTCATTGTCCTTCGTGAGAGACACAGTAGAAAATACGTATTTGTTGTGATCTGTCATATTTTGTCCAAGAGAATTCGATATGAACAGATGTGGAATGTAAACAATTGCAAATATCATCAAGCATAGCAATAAAGCTTCTTTAATAGTCTTTCTCTATCAATATAAAAAATTTGAAAAGTCTGAAATACAAATCTCACGACTGTAGTTAATTTGTTACACTTTAATTATTAACTTCAATTTTTTCGATTAAATATTCCGTTTTTAAATATTTCGTTAAATATAATGTTTTTCTTTTAAATAAATTTTAACGCAAATTTATTAATTGACTATAATACCCAGATGTGCAGTTCGCTATAAGATCAGAATTGGATTCAGAAAATTTCTGAATGATCCGCGTACTATTATTCTTTATAACATTATATAAATGGAATCGATTTGTCGCCTAAGATAATACAACGGGTGAGTCTGAAATTAAGCTATTGGAAAGCCTCAGAAAAGTTAGGCACATTTTTCACTTTTGAAACTTCATTCTACGCACATTCACATTTGATCTTCAACAAAAATATCTCTTAATTTTAACTTTTTGATATCTGTCTGATAAAGTTTATAATTTAACAATAATTGCATTAAATTAATGACATACTGTTAAATATCAATTAGCAATCAGCGTGATTATTTTTAACAGTTTGATATATTGACATACTTTATATATATATATATATATATATATATTAGTTGTTGGTTAAGTAAATTATTTT
>NW_012130086.1:3183069-3198968 GCF_000143395.1 Atta cephalotes
TTATATATATATATATATATATATATATAGTTTCTGGTTAGAAATATTGTTTATTAATAGTTATACGCTTATCTTTTTACATTTTTTTGTATTATTGACTGACGAAAATTTTAAATATCTAAATATTTTATAATAAAAATATAAAAATTAATCGGGTTTTCAAAATTAAAAAATACAATTCAATAGGGACAATAAGAGCATATACACAGCGCGAAAATTTCTATGTAATTAAAAAAAATTTTCCATAGGATATAAATGTACAATAATTGTCTAGCATTTCTCGCATTTGAAAAAAAAGAAAATGTCTTTTTACTACGTATATTATTTTTGCTTAAATTAATTTATTATTAAAAATGCAAAATCAAAATTCATCAACATAAGATTAAATCTCGGTTCAATTTAGTTTTTATCTTTTTCTAATTTGAAGTATTAGATAAAGATAAATTAAATTCAGATTATAATTAATCTTACACTGATGAAAACGAAAATAAACATCTGTAAATATATATTAAAACTGAACATATTGTGAAATATAAACAATAGATTCAATTAATTTATTGTAGAATCTATTAAAAATATTCAATAAGTAATGTTAATAATATAATAGCAATCTTTTGCAAATATAAGCATTACATTGGAAAATATTGTGTTGATTTAATTACCATATTTTAAATTGATATGAGATATGTATTAATTAATATGCCGAAGAAAGAATACATAGAGGTCATTCATCTCAAAGACCAAATGTCATATTATGTGAGAGTTCATACGAAAATGCACGAAGTTAATGCACTAAAAAAAAGATAAGCGTTTGCATGACTTCTGTCCTTTGATAAATGTATGTCTTTTCTTTTTTTTTTTATTAAAAGAAGATATTCTTTCGTAATTTTCTTGATATCGAAATTATGATTTAATTTTAATAATTCATTGCAAAAAACACTACTAAAATATAAATGGATTTATGATCTCACAATGGATATTTTTTGTATAGCCTAATATTATACAAATTATGGCATTTATACTAAAAATTTACACTATAATAGAGAACATCTAGGTAATCGATGGAGAAGAAGAAGGGATAATCATACTCGTCGATTATTTCATAATCAGTCATATCCCAGACATCGCAGAGGATGGTTCATCTAGGGATTCAGTATTTCAGCTTCAATAGAATTCTGTTGCTCGTTATCGGCTTATGGCCTTATCAACAATCTAAATTTACACGATTTCAGTTTATCCTCTTTTCTAATATTCTAACAGCGGGTATTATATTTCAGGTAAGAGTATATAATAGTAAAACTGTGTAATAAGTTATTTTGCAAATCTTTATTGTCAAGACTATCTCATTATTATATAATAAAGTGTTATATAAATTTATAATTGTTTATAAATGTATAATTAAAAATAAAATTACTCCTGGTAGTTGACAACGCTAATGACATCAAAATGTACTTTAAATCTCGTCAGCAAGGTCTTGTCTTCCACATTTACTTTTATTATTTGCCTAATAAGTTACAACTCATTCAGTTTTAACATCGAAGCTGTAAGTTGACGACTTAGGATAAAAGTACTAGATGTGGATCAGGCACTAGTTCCGAATCATTTTTTATATTTAAATAATTACAATATTTTCCATTAAATTATATATATTACAAGATTCTTTAGCATTTGTTTTATTTCTTTCCAATTGTATTTAATTTATTAAGAACAGCGCTAGACATTTTATTGTTGTTGTTAACTAATTAAATGTGCGAAATTAATTAACGTATGTATCTTTAAAAATTCATTCACAATGTAATATGTCATAAGAATTGCCTTATGGCTTTTTTAGTAGATAGTAGATTTAATAGATAGTAAATAACATTAAATTTATATGATAGAGAGAATCAACGCGCAGATGAAATTAAATGTATCCCCGGATGTTGATTAATCACTATGTTATAACGATACTTTTATTGCTTAAATTTATTATAAAAATGTTTAGAAACTTATAAAATGATCTTACAAATGATGTCATCTCGAAAAGATTTATTTGCTTTAAATAACAAAATAGAATATAAAATAGTATACATGTCTATATGCAAAAAGTGTTACTATAATTTACTCATAATTTAATTGTTTTTTATTGCTAAACATTCTATTTTTATTAATTTTTTTTATTATCATTAATTATTTACTGTCACTAATTTTAAATAAACTTGAATGTGATAAAATTGCATCATGATTCACAATTTGATCCTAGAACTAAATGTGTGATCATCAACTAATTTGTCACACGCATATACAGGGTGTCCCAAAATAATCGCCAAATATTTCATGGACAGGTTGAGTGGACTGAACTGAAGTCGAAAAGTCTTGTATCATTTTGCAAGTATCCCCAGTTAATGAGATAATATAATTCCTTAAAGGTAGTCGAATACCTGCCCGGCCTATTCTTGCGAAATGTATACACCTATCGATCACTTGGCCGTGTGGAGCGGGGATTATCTGGCAAGAGCCCTGCGCCGCGCACACCTCTGTGAGCCTCCATAGCTTGGACAACATCCTGTATATATTACAATATAATTGCAAATCATATTTTTTATTCTTATGGGATTTAGGAACCTCAAAAAGGATAAAGCATTTGATGAATTGAATTGATGACCGCAATTAATACATAAAGTCTAATTGTGGATAATTGTCATTACATTATTTAATTCAAATTAAAATGTATAAAGTGATAATTAAATGGAATGAAATTATTATATAATATAATCTTTATGATTAATCATGACTATTAAATATTTTATTAATTATTTGATATTGTTATCGATAAAAATATGAAATTTTTTTAAAGAGCGATCCACAACTAGTGATTTTATCCCACAGAATGTGCATTTGACAGCATAACTATCTGTGTCAAATGAATTTATGTTATTAAAAAATTATTTAAAAATTATTATATTACAAAGACAATATACGAAATTATTGAAATAACAGGTAAAAGATTTATTAATGCAACTTGAGTATGTATGTAATCAAGTAAAAGATAAAAATGAAGTTGCTATCATAGAAGAATATAATTATTTTGCAAGGCGTGACACAATTATGCTCACACGTAAAACAATATTTTCATATCTATGCTCATAATTATTGTGTAACTATGAAATTAATTTTAAATAAATAATAATTTATTATTATTAAATTATTATTATTATATTAAATAATATTTCTATATATTTTAATGTATGATATATTAAACGGATTCTACTAAAATATTTGCCATATACAGGATGTTAGTTAAGTATGTATATTGTTATACTCAACAGAGCGATTCTTTGGTTTATTTCAAGTAAAAAAGTCCTTATAAACATGTGTCCTAAACAGCTTAGTTTCCGAAATAAAAAAGTTCCGAAATAGAAGAATCCATTGACAAAAAGCTAGTCTTTGTGGAAAATCGCATGTAAATGTCTCGGTACACGTTGAATGTGATAAGGATATAATTGTTGGTCTTTCAAAATTCTCCAGATGATATAATTCATATTTAATGTCCTATGTGCTCGTTTCTGGATATGCTTCGATGTCGTTAAGAACAGCTTCCTCTAGTGCTGGTGTTCTAATTGTCATAGACTTTCCAAGCTCAACAGTATTCCTTACAAAAAAACTCTTTTCTCAAAGATAGCGGTAAATATTCGCAAATGTTTTTGACGATATAGTAAATTGCATTGGAGATATTGCTTCACATGAGTTACCATTCGCACAATCGTAAACAAAGTGACAAAGTCAAAGTCAAAATCACAAAATCAAGAATAGACTTCTGATATTGCTGCGAGTCAGTTAGCTTCTACATATGTTTTCGGGCCAAATTGTTTCAGTCCATCAAAATTTTTATTATGTTTAAGTTTACAAATTTTGAAATGGCAGATATGCACTTTGCCTATGGTCTTGCAAATACTAATTCACGTGAAGCAAGACGTAATTATGCAGAAAGATATCGCCAACGTAATTTACCGTTTCGTCAAATATTTGCGAATATTCACCTGTATTTTGGAAACTAAACCGTTTAGGACATGTTTATATGGACTTTTTGAAATAAACCAAAGAATCGCTTTGTTGAGTATGACAATACTTAACTAACATCCTGCCTTTACTATGATTAATAACATGTTAGTATGCAATTTGTGCAATAGCATATTAGAGTACTTTTAAATAAAATTTTATTAATATATTAATAAAATAATATAAAACTTTATGACATATATATATTTATAATGCGTGCATGCGTGTGTGTTTGCGCACTAAATCGTATAAATCTTGATAAGTTTATATTGCAGAATTTAAAAAAAAAACATTTTCTAATATTTTTTAGTATTTGGCGTTATTATCGTATTTATTTATACTATCGGTCAGCATTTGTTGAATAATTTCATTGTTTTACCAAAAAATATATCTCATCTACCAATTATGATGGAATATTTTATCGATCAAGAAAAATATTTTTATTTAATTTTGTTGCACTTCTACGCAATTATATGCGTCGGAGGAATTGCGGTATTAGCAATAGGAACCTTGTTCCTTACGTATCTTCAGTATATCTGTGGAATATTCAAAATTGCTGGGTACGGATAAAGATATACGAATAATCATAATAATTTAAACTGTTACTCAAAATTTAACTTTTAACATCATATATTTAAATAATGTAACGTATTAAAAAGTTTACGAAATTATGTATTTTTAATTGAAAAATTGTGTCATTCAATAGATTGATGTATAATTATACAAACATTTACAGCTATCGTATTGAGCATGCAATAAACATCAATATTCGACAAAATATTACGCCGAAAAATAAGAATTTGATGAACGAGGGCATAATTTGTGCCGTCGAGATTCATCGGCAAGCTATGAAGTTGGTACACATGCCCACAACAGACAAAAAATATGTTTAATAATATTTTTCTTTTCAAGATTGTCTAATCTTTTGGTATCTATATTCGAGGTATTGGCGTTTTGTTTAATAGTAATTGTCGTGGCTTGCTTAAGCCTAAATCTGTTTCAAGTAAGTTTTCTGTTTTATATTGTAATATATGAAAATCCATACAAATGCTGTTCCCGAAATGTATGTATATTAACAAAATTGTTCAGTAAGATAATGCCAATAATGCCGCAGTTATAAATCCCCAATATTAATTTTTATTATATAGGAGAGATCGAGGCAAGTTGTTACAATTTTTGATTAGCAATTTTTTTCGTACTAATGTATACATTTAAATTAATGAATACCTATGCATTGCTTCAAGTACATCTTTAATTGGATAGTCAATTTTTTTTTGATTTATATCTGTGTCTTTAAATATTGAAAATTAAAATTTTCTTTCAGTAGGGAGATTGTAACAACTTACCCCACTGTGGGGCAAGTTGTTATTGAGCTAGAACAAAATATTATATCACTTACAATTGGAACAGATAGCGTTTGAAAGATATCTAGATATAGGTATAGGTATTACATAGAAAATGTATTTAGGTATAAGTACAGATATATTTTTTTATAATTACCTAAGTATAGAAACAGACATAAGAAGAAAATATCGTTATAGATATAAGAAAAAAGTATAAAAAATTTAGATACTTTTTACTTAAAAAAAGGAAAAAAAGAAAAAAGAAAAAGTTAGAAAAAATAGAAAAATCAAGAAGAGGAAAAGATATAAGCAATGTAAAATGTTACATTTTATTTGTTTGTTTTAATACATAAAAGAATGTCTCTAATGAAAATTCTCTTTTCAGAGACAGACAGCCATTTTTAACTTCCTTTGCCGTTGTCGCATATTTACATTTCTGTATGTATAGATCCTCTGTTTTTTTTGTAAGATCGTATCATTTTATAGATTTTTATAATTAGATTTAATTACAGCTGATTTAATATGATAGAAAAAGATAAACCTGATTCCGAGCTACTCTTATTTCAATTCACATATGCAAATGTTGGCGTCCTATCTGTGAATATCGCGTATACGAAAACACTAATGTCATCGTGTGATTTATACATGTGAGAGTTGTAGTGAACACAAATATGATGCTGTCCAGCGCTGTCTTCAAACATAGAGACGAAGTTAGCAGTCTATTTATTATAGTCTATTTGTAATCTATGCATCATTCCGTAGAAGAAAAAAATTGTTCTTAATGAGATAAGCTGTTACACTGTAACAACCTGTCCCGATCGAAGTGTAACAACTTGTCCCAATCTTCCATTTTCGATTCGAAAAAATACACATCGAAAATCAATACATATATCAATTCAAATAAATGTGTTATTATAATCAAAAGTATAATCATATAATTGCACATACAAATTTTTATTCGGGTTACTTTTATAGAGGTTCAATTGTATACAGTAACAAGCAATTTATATATAATGAAATATTTATTTTTAATAATGAAAGTAAAATAATATATATAGCATCTTCTGGAGTTCAATATGGGTAAACAATAAACAATAAATGCAGTTGTATAGTATGATAAAAATCACATATAAAAATGTGCTACTATCTGTGGCAATTAAAAAAATTAACTGTAACAACTTACCCCGTATAACAATTAACTCCTCTCCCAAATAATATAAAAAATAACGAATGTAATATATCGTAGGAATAAAAATATTAATCAGAGAACATGCAATGTATTAGAAAAATCAATAATGTTGAAGATATATAATTATTATATATAATATTAATATTAACATATATTTATTTTAGAACCTAACGAACAGAATTGTTGATTAATATATGACGTTCTTTACATGATATTCATATTTGTATTCTAAGAATTTTTTTTACTCTTTTTTGATTTATATATATATATATATATATATAATATATATAGAAAACTGTATTTTTCTAATTCTATATAACTTCATCATTATTCTTAGATTAAGAGTAAAAAATGTACATAAATGTACATATACATGCAAAAGATGTATTAATGTCCTTTAAACTTGATCTTAGATATTTCAGAGTGCTTCATCTAAAAAAAGTGTCAGCGAATTTTGTTTACCATTGTTAAATGTAATCGCCACGATTTTATGTCTGTTTATAGGCAACTATGGCGCACAGATTATAACAGATCATAATAATTACGTATTCTCTACTGTGTAAGAAACATTTCATGATAAGTATATGAATGTTTACACGGAAAGAACGATTTTATTAAAACAGAGACAGCTAAATATAGTGAGTTTGCTATCACATTGTTGATAAGTACTGAAACTAATTAATTTCGACAAAATCGGGACAAGATGATCGAGACAGCATTATGTTTGTCGAGAACTCTTGTGAATTCGAATTCTATTACAACAATAAATCGATGGCAACGAAAATTTGCTCGTAAAAAAGATAATTTGTGATAGCAACTTTACTATAATTAGTCTTGTCAATTTGTTATTTGTAATTCATAAGTAAAATTGTTCTTTCTATGTGCCTTTTAAGAATGGCTTCGTCTGATGTAAAAATTAATGCAGTTATACAACAAATTAGCATAGCTGAAAATAACTGATAAGAAAGTTTCTTTTATCAGTTAGCGATTCATTATCCATGTACAATTTCATAGATACAACGTTCAGTGGTATAGAACTCCATTACATATACAAAGAATAATATTGTTTCTATTACAAAGAAAAGCTAAGGAGTTTACTTTGAATATCGGTGGATTATTTACTGGTTCTATGGAGTGTTTCGCCATGGTAATATCAATAACAATCTATGAGAGTGTTCTGATATTCACTGTCAGTGTTAATATTATGCAGTATACGTTACGTATACTGTATAAGCTATAGATTTTCAGCACTGGCAGTGAATATCGGAACGCATTCTATATCTATCACATTATAAATCAATATTGTAAAAAGAGATGTCTTTAATTGCAGTTAGTAAAGACTTCGATATCTTATTTTACTGTCATATATTCCACGCGATGACAAAATAAACATGAATTTGGAAATTAATAAAATAATAAGAACATAGTTAATGAAAAAACAAGAATATTTAGAAAAAATAATGACATTATTTTTTGAGCACGTAGTTATCAAGAGATTTTGTTAAGAAAAAAATGTAGAGAGTTAAAATTGTTCAAATAAAGATGTACACCATATTGTCGCAATGTGTTCAAACTAAGTATTGTATGTATATTATTATATTTCACACAATCACATAATTTAAATTATTGAATTTAAGTAATTTTATATCTGCAATTTGTTGTTGAACATTTTTCCTAAACAATATAATAATTAAAATATTTGGAACTTTTAACTTCGTTAATTAATAACACAAGGAATGTAAAAAGGCAAGCGTACAGTCACTAATTAACAATATTTTTAATTAGACAATTTAATATATCAAGTTATTATATTGTATTAATAAGTATTAATTACGCTGATCGCTGAGTGATATTTATAAGTATGTATCTGTCGTGAATTTGATTCAATTATTTTTTAACTATAAGCTTTATTAGACAGATTCGACATCAAAAGAATTCAAATTAAGAGATATTCTCATCGAAATCCAAATATGACTTATAAATGAATTAGAACGAAGTTTTGAATTAAAGAAGAAAGAGCGCTTGTGTAACTTTTCTGAAATTTTTGATAATTTAATTTGAAAAGAATAATGAAAAAGATACATCTGTTGCGACAAATCGATCACGTAGAAATCATGTTGTAAAGAATTATGATACGTATGTCATTTAGAAATTTGCTAATTTCAATTCCGATTTCATAGCGAACTGCACATCTGGATATTATTGTCAACTAGAATATTTGAGTTGAATTTTATGTAAAAGAAAGACATTTAGAAAATATTTAATCGAAAAAATTAATTTTAACAATTAAAGTTCAACAAATTAATTACAGTCATGAAATTCGTATTTTTTTAGATTTTTTAGATTATATTGACGTAGAACCTATTAAAGAAAGAAAAATGACTAGAATTACTATTATCCGAATATAGAATATTATTAATAGAATATTTATAATATTAAAAGATTGACAATGATTCTATGAAAAAATTCATTGCGGAATTACGTTGTCTTCTGGTAAAATGGAAAAACAACAAATTTATGAATTTATAACCCACTTACAAGAGATTACTGACAACAGATGGAATCAATCCCTGGGATCATGTGGTGCTTCAAAAATTCACACAATTCACTACTTTTTTATACATCCAAAGAGAATTATATATATTCTTTCTGTTGATAAAAAGCACTAAAAATTTCCATTTGATTGTCAGGATTATTTATTAATCATTAGAGTGCTTTGCGGTAATAGTGTAGTGTTTTCTTGAATATATTGTAATATAAAAGAAAATGCAATAATATGGTTGCAATTGAAAAAAGATTCGATATCTTATTTTACCACCATGTTATCCACACAGTAATAATTCAAATATGAATTAAATAAGAATATAAGAAAATATATATTCGAAGAAGATAAAATAGCATTTCTCATATTTAAAAATAAAGAAAATTTCATATTTTACTATGTATACATATATTTATACTTAAAATTTTATTATTAAGATATTTATAAATTAGCAAATTAAAAAAATATGCAATCAAAAATATTCACAACATAAGATTATAAATCTTGATTCAATTCATTCATTTTCTAATATGAAGTAATAGAAAAAAAGATAAATAATAAGTTAATTAAATTGAGATTATAAAATTAATCTTAAAATTGATGGAACCGGTTCTAAAATGTAAACATATTATGAGTAACTGAACAAAACATAAACAACAGATTTATTTTTTTGTACAATCTATTATAATAATATTTAACATTTAATAATATGAAAATAATAATATGAAAATAATATTTTACAAAATATTATATCGAAAAATATTGTAATTATCATATTTTAAATTGACATGAGATGTATTAATTACGATCGATGCAGAAGAAAAAATATAGAGGATATTCATCTCAAAGATTAAACATATCATATGAGAGATCGTACGAAAAAATGAAGTCAATGCAAAAATAGAGGATACATGCATGACTTATGCCCTTTGATAAATGTCTTTCGTTTTTTTTTAAATAAAAGAAATTATTCGTTCGAAAGATATTCATTTTCTTGATATCGGAGTATCTTAATAGTTCTTATTGCAAGAAAAAATAATACTAAAATATGGATAAGTTTGTGATCTCACAATGGATATTTTGTATAGCCTCGAATTATACAAATTATAAGCATTTATATTAAAAATTTATAGTCTAAGAGAGAATATCTAGATAATCGATGAAAAAGGAGAAGGGATAATCGTACTCGTCAACTGCTTCGTAACCAGTCGCATCTAGGACATCGCAGAGAATGATTCATCTAGAGATTCAGTACTTTAGTTTCAATAGAATTCTATTGCTTGTTATCGGCTTGTGGCCCCATCAACAATCTAAATTTACACGATTTCAGTTTATTCTCATTTCTACTATTCTGACAGCGGGTATTGTATTTCAGGTAAGAATAGAGTATAAAAGCAATACTATGTGATAAGTTATTTTGTAAATTTTTACTATCAAGTAGTACATCTTATTATTATGTAATATAAGAAAAATTATAAATTTATAATTGTTTATAAACATGTAATTAAAAATAAAATTACTACTGATAGTTGACAACGCTAATAACATCAAAATGTACTTCAAATCTTATCAGCAAGGTCCTGTCTTCCACGTCTTTCTTTATTGTTTGCATAACAAGTTACAACTTATTCTGTTTTAACATCAAAGCTGTAAGTTAACAACTTACAGAATATGTGACATCATAATATCAAATAAATTTTTGTAAATTAACATATTAAATTGTTTATATTAAAAAATTATTATACATTATATACAAAGACAATAAATCAAATTATTGAAATAACAGGTAAAAGACTTATTAATGCAACTTGAATATATATGTAATCAAATAAAAAATAAAAACGAAATTGCTATCATAAAGGAATATAATTACATTGCAAGACGTCACACAATTATGCTCACAAGTAAAAAAATATTCTCAGATCTATGCTGACATTGTTCTGTAACTTACCGCACAGAAATTAATAACATTGCTGCAATATTTCAACAATGCATTTCAACAATATTGCAATACAATATTGCAGAAACTTCCCTTCGTAATATTACTTCAACAATGTTGCAACAATATTTTAAAAATATTTCCAGTAAGAGACACAAATTGACATAAAAGTCATCTTGTCTTTGTTCAATAATCAGTAAGAAACAAAGACTGAATCTCTCGTGTCGATTTGTGCTTCTGCTAAAAATCTTGCTTTGAATGTTAAGACTTGTGCTCATATATATTAATTTATGTATATCCAATAAAATAAAGATCTGGACATAATAAAAGAATAGGAATTAATGATCATGTTTACATGGCACACTTAATCGGGTTTAATAACATCTGTAGTTATGAAACTGACCAATAACTATATTTCTCATAACTATATTTCTCTAAAAAATGGAATGACTAGTTAGTTTCTAATTGCAAATGTTATTAAACCCGATTAATGTCCATTTCTACCCATATAGATTGAAATTAATCTATATTTATATTAGTGGAAACGGATATAAGATGTAAACGTAGTCAATGTCTATAATTTATAGAAAATTGTGCTTATAATTTAAAGACAGAAAACAATTAAGGATTAAATATAATGCACAATGGACACAGTAATAAAATATAAGACATAGGTCGTGTTCCGATGTGCTCTGCCATCGAAAATCTATAGTTCACGTAACATATATTGTAGATTTTCAGTACTGATATATCGAAACACATCTATAAAATGTAAAAGTATAATTAATTATGAACTCATATTTTGTTTGTATTCATTACATTTAATTCCTATTTCTAATTTTTTTATATTTAAATAATGAATTTATATAATGGAAAATCTTATAATAAATATTGCAGTAACATATGTAATATTACAGCAATATTGCTGCATTATTACAATGTTTCTGCAATATGTTGCAAGTATTCCTCCAGTATGCGCAAAATCTAATATTCCGTATATATTATGTTGTAATATATATGCCACAACATTACATAACAATATTTTTAAACAGACATTTTTACGTTGCTGCAATGTTTCTGAAATATTGCAGCAATATATCGCAATATTTTTGCAATATTGCAATAAAATATTTCTACAATGTTGCTGCAATGTTTTTGTGCTGTACGAATTATGATTAATATTTCTACATATTTTTATGTATGATATGTCCTACTGATTCTACTAAAACATTTGCCCATATATGTATAATATATATGTGTTTACAATGATCAATAACATGTTAGTATGCAACAATAATATATTGCATAAATAATAAAGTAATTCTAAATAGAAATTGAATATATTATCAAAATAATATATAACTTTGTAATATACATAATATATGCATATATGTGTGCTAAATAACATAAATTCTGAAATAACTTCATATTGCTTCATAGAATTTTTAATAAAAACGTTTTCTAATATTTTTTAGTACTTGCCGTTATTGTAGGATCTTTTTGCCTTACTGGCCAGTATTTATCGAATGACCTCACTGTTTTACCAAAAAATATATCTCACCTGCCAATTATGATGGAGTATTTTATTGATCAAGAAAAGTATTTTTATTTAATTTTGTTGCACAGCTACGCAATTATATGCATCGGAATAGTTGCGATATTAGCAACAGGAACAATGTTTCTTACATATCTTCAGTATATCTGTGGAATATTTAAAATTGCTAGGTACGAATGAAGATGTAAGAAATACTCTAAATTTTTGAAAATAAAATTTCACTGAAAGAAAAGTAAAAGTTGCGCCAGTTCGGCAACAGTAAATTTTTTTTTCTTAAGAAGTGAATTTCCTAAAAGATCAACTTTAATGGTTATTTCGCTTCGCGAGGCAGAGCGACGCTTTTCTCTACTATATTTGTTTGTTTTGTTCATTTTAAAACATTTGTTCATTTTACATTAAATGAATCTATTTTCATCAAGATTGTATGTACGGAGGCTAATTTCACATGAACTTCAGACTCTTCTTTGGAAGAGTAAAATTCTTCACTCTTCACAGAGATTGAAATTTGACTCCCGCTTGGAAATTTTTCATTGTCGAAGAGTGATACTTCACTCTTTAAGAATGAAAATTTCACTCCTACCGGATTGACGCAACTATTATTTTTTGGGAGAGAAATTTCACTCCCAAGAATTTAAAGTGAATAATCATAACAATTTAAATATCATAATAATCAAAATTTATCTTTTATCAATATAATATATTTAAACAACATAATATATTAAACTTTGATAATTATGCAGTATAAAGGAGATTTGGGATAGTCTTGATCTTGATTATGTTATTAATGTCTTAAGAAATCTTTAGAAGATTTTAGCCGGCGCTCATTATTAATTAATCGTTAAAAAGTAATTAACAATTAAAACTAGTAATTATCTCATTATTTCATGTGAAAAATCGGATCCCTGTAGAGAAATAAGGGACGAATCGATTAAGAGAGTACAACTTTCTATTATACTGCATAATTAACAAAGTTTATGAAATGATGTATTTTTTGCTGAAAAATCGAATCGTTCAATATACTGTTGTAATTAAGACACATACATTTGCAGTTATCGTATCGAGCATGCAATAAACATTAATATTCAACAAAATATTACGCAGAAAACTAAGATTCTGATGAGCGAAGGCATAATTTGTGCTGTCGATATTCACCGACAAGCTATGAAGTTGGTACACATCTACAAAATAGATAGAGTAGAGCAGGGCTGGTTGCGCATAGCGGCAAGTTGGGCAAATACAAATATGTACACTGAAAAAAATGTTTGATTGAAAATGGACAAATTCTGATTGATGAATATAATTAGAATTTTCTGGTATCCATTTTCAATCACACATTTTTTCCAGTGTAAATAACGAAAATATATATAGATACATTTATGCTTGCGTAAGGTAGCACATAGATAGAGATTACTGTGCTTAATACAATACTCCGTGTTCGATCAACAGCCAAATAGATGCGCTTTTTCGTTTCGTATGTGAAAAGTAAAATTATTAGGTGAATGTTCTTTTTAATCCATGTAATAATTAAAACTTTTAATAACAATCAAAGTTCTTTAGATGTAAGTAATTAATGTATTTTTTAACTTTACTGTTCAAGTTGCTATTTAAGCTATGGTTTTCAGTTATAAAAAATGAATTATCAACATGGAATTTGCTGAACCCTATATCCAATAACTTAGCTGCTTAAATGAAATTTGTTTTTACTGATCCTTTTCACTATGTGTTAATGATTAAACATATATTTTTTTAATGATTAAACATATATTTTAAACATATATTTCAATTATTATTATAAAGAGAAGATTATAGTTTGTTTTAATTTTATTAAAGCCTTTAAAAAGGAGAAAGTGTATTATAAATTATTATATGATACACTTAGAATGAAAATAATAAAATTTCGATTAATGTATACATAATTCTTTCATGTTTTTAATAATATATAATTTCATTAAACATTATCTTTATGGCTCACCCTTCGAGGATGCACAGTATGTCCCATAGGTGGGGACTATTAATTCACTTTACATCCTTGTAATTAATGAACGTAAATTTTTTTTCATATTTACGAAATATATTAAGGACGTGAAAGTAACTAATTAGTGAGCCAGATAAACATGAAACGTTTTAAAGCATTTATTGTTAGTCGTAATTGTGTGAAAATAGATAAAACTTAAAGTGACAGAGTCATAACTAGCCCCGCTTTCCACTAATATGTTTATTATAATTATATAAATAATACATTTCTGTTTTTGAAGATTGACCAAACATTTGATGTCTATAGTCGAGGTAATGATGTTTTGTTTAACAGTATTTGGCGTAATTTGCTTAACTCTAAATTTGTTTCAAGTAAGTTTTCTGTTCCATATTGTAATATATGAAAATGTATGCTGATCCAAAATTATATGTATTAACAATATTGTTTAGTAGGTAGATAGCAGAATAATGCCAGAGTCATAAATTTCCAATTTTTATTACATACAACAATTATTACAAAATAATATAAAAAGTAACGAATGTTATATGTAGAAAATAAAAATAATAAACAGAGGAGATGCATTGCATTAGAAAAGTCAATAATGTTGAAGATATATAACATGAACATAAATTTTCTAATAAATTTAGAACTTAACGAACAAAAATGCTGATCTGTATATTCTTTGTATGATCTTTGTATTCATTATTCTAAGAAATATATACTATTTTACTCTTTGTGATTAATATTAGGTATGGGAAAACACTTTTTTAATTTTACATGATTTCATCATTATTCTTACGATTAATAGTAAAAATTGAATTTATATACACGGTGTTTCATTTTAAATGATATGATCGATTCTTTAGCGAATCGATGATTTTATTGGAAAATTTTTCGAACAGAAGTTACATTGGCTTGAAGGGGGATACATGATGAAAATGTGAACTTGAGTAACCTTCAAAATCAGGTCAAGATCATTAATGTTTTTTTAAATGGAAACCTATATTTTTTATTACATATTCTTGTAGTTTATGTCGACAACTTTCCAAACACTATAATAAAGTTACGTTTCATTGAGTACTTTCCGAGTTACGGAACTCTACTACGAAAGTTACAGTATCGCTGGCGTTATGTACGCATGCGCGTATGAACAGGATTCTTACGCGCGCGTCTCCGCGATCTGTTCACATTGTTTGACATCTCACGCGCATGGAAATGAGATTTTTCCCAATTGAACGATTCAACTTTCTCCATTTTTTCGTATATATATATATATATATATATTACCTTTTCTTTCTTAACTTTTTTACTATTAGTG
>NW_012130086.1:3199197-3203450 GCF_000143395.1 Atta cephalotes
CTCCTATTTTCGTTATATATATATATATATATATATACCTTTTTCTTTCAACTTTTTTTTACATTAGTGGACTTTTTCAAAGTTTTTTTCAAAATTGCCACTTATAGTTCAAATGAAATCATTGATATTATTCTTGTGTTTGGTAAAGCTAGACAAAATTATTGTAGAGCAGAAAGATTGTATCGTAATAGATATCTGTTTAGACATCCAAGTGTAATGTAGATCAGAAGAATTTTATTATGAGAGCGTAGAAGAATTCGTAAGAGGAACCGCAAGCAAATAAATGCTGAAGATGATGTTAATGATCCGTGTGTAGCAGTGCTAGCAATGATAAACTTGAATCCTCATATTCTGACTAGAGAACTGCAACGTAATTTAGGAATTCCTTATGCCATTATGTGGATTTTACAAAAACATAAATGTCATCTCTACCACATAACTTTAATCCAAGATGTAAGTAAAGATGATATGAGACTAAGAAGACAAGTTTGTTCGCATTACAAATGATAAGAGAAGCTCCAGCTTTTTTCCAATATGTTCTCTTCAGTGATGAGCCTCATTTCATAATAACGGACTGCTCAACAGGCATAACTATTATTGGTCTACATACAATCCTCATTGGACTCACGTATTGATAATCAACATCATTGAAGTTTAAACTTGGAGCGGAATTATATGGATTTTTTGGACATTAATCGACACTTTTTGATAACCGCTTAATTGGGAAAACTTTCTTTCTTACAGAATAAATTGCCTGAGTTTTTAAAAGAGGTTGATGTCGCTACTACAGTCACGATCCTGCCTTAATCGACCGGATCAGTGATCTTGCCTTATAACTTAACAAGTATTTAACTTATGTAACTTTATTATAGTTTTGCAAAGCTCTCGAAATAAGCTACACGAATATGTAATAAAAAAATATGGGTTTCCATAAAAAAACATTAATTTTCTTGATCTGATTTTGACAAAGTCAAGTCCACGTTTCCACGTGCCCCCTTGAAGCCTGCAACTTTCGCTCCAAAAATTTTTTCAATAAAATCATCGATTCACGAGATAATTAACCATATCACTTAAAATGAAACACCCTATATATGCACACATACAGAAAATTTATTATTTCCTTTAAATTTGTATTTTAGATATTTCAGATTAGTTCATCTGAAAATATTATCAACAAATTTTATTTACCATTGATGTATGCGGTTTCCATTATTTTATATATGTTTCTATCCAACAATATCGGACAGAATATAATAGATCACAATAATTACGTACTCTCTACTGCGTAAGAAACATTTCATGAGTATACGAATATTTGCATGGAAAGAAGATTTTGCTAAAACCGAGATAGCCAAATGCAGTGAGTTTTTTCATGTGGTCAATAATTGTTGAAGCAAATATTTTCGACAAGTTCGGGAGAAGATGATCGATACAGCATTATATTTGTCGCGGATTCACGTTAATTCGAATTCTATAATAAATCGATAGCAATATCAATTTGCTACTCGTAAAAGGGACAATTCGTGATAGCAACTTTACAGTAATTGGTATTGTTAATTTGTCATCTATAATTGGTAGCAAAAATATTCTTTCTATACATTTTAAGAATTTCAGATGTAAAAATTAATGTTCTTGCAAAACAAATTAGCATAGCTGAAAATAACTAATAAGACTTTCTTTTGTCAATTAGCAATTCATTATATATGTACAATTTCATAGGTACAACGTTCAGTGGTATAGAGCTCCATTATGTATACAGAGAATGATTCTGTTTCTATTACAAAGAGAAACTAAGGTGTTTACTTTGAATTTAGGTGGAGTATTTAATGCATCTATGGAGAGTTTCGGCATGGTATAATTTAAATTATATTAAATATAATTTCAGCAATAATTTATACCTAGAACCATATTACAAATAAATATTGTAAAAGACATGTTTTAATTGCAGTTAGTAAAGACTTCGGTATCTTATTTTACTGTCATATATTCTACGCTGTGAAACTATGAATTTAATAATAGAACAATAAAAACATATCTAATGAAAAAACAAGAATATGTTTAGAAAAAAAAATTTTATTTTAGATTATTTTTAAGCATGTAGTTTAGCTATAAGAATTAGTTAAGAAAAATATAATAAATTAAAATTGTCCTGATAAAGATGTTAGTACATTAGATCGTCGCAATGTATTCAAATTAAGAATTCCATGTATTTATATTTAAAAAAAATCACGTAATTTCAATTGTTGTAGATACTGTTTTTATGTAATAATTTTTTACTTGCAATTTGCTCCCGATTGAACTTTTTTCTATTAAATTATATATAATAATTAAAATATTTAGAAAATATTATGAATTCGCTAATAATGGTTTGAAGAAAATCGAAACGTATGAATAATTCAAATAATATGGTATAGATTACAATTATTGTACATTTATATCCCATATAAAATTTTTTTTAGTTACATAGAAATTCACGCATCAATTTCTGCGCGGTGTATATGCTCTTATTATATATATAATATGTATTGTATTGTATTTTTTAATTTTGAGAGCCCGATTAATATTTATATTTTTATTATAAAATATTTAAATATTTGAAATTGTCGTCAATAACACAAAAAATATAAAAAGATAAGCGTATAACCACTAATAAACAATATTTCTAACTAGATAGTTAATACATCAAACTTCAAAATATTAATTATGCTGATTGCTAATTGATATTTAACAAAATTAATCATTAATTAATGCAATTATTCTTAAATTATAAACTTTATCAGGCAGATCCGAAAACGTTAAAATTAAGAGATATTCCTCTCGAAGATCAAATGTAACTTATGCGTAGAATGAAGTTACAAAATTTAATAGATATCTGTTTAGACAACATCCAAATACAATAGATAAGAAGAATTTTATACGAGAGCGTAGAAGAATCTGTAAGAGAAACTGTAAGCAAATAAATGCTGAAGATGACGTTAATGATCTGCGTGTGTTAGTAGTGCTAGCAATGATAAACTTGCATCCTCATATTTCGATTAGAGAATTGCAATGTAATTTAGAAATTCCTTATGTCACTATGTGAAAGATTTTACAAAGACATACATTTCATCCCTACCATATAACTTTAATTCAAGATGTAAATAAAAATGATATAAGACTAAGAAAACAATTTTGTCTTATTACAAATGATGAGAGAAGATTCAGCCTGAGAGAAGATCCTTTTTTCCACTATGTTCTCTTCAGTGACGAAGCTTCATTTCACAACAATGGACAACTCAACAGACATAACTGTCATTGGTCCATATATAATCTTCACTGGACTCAACGTGTTGATAATCAACATCGTTCGAATTTAAACACTTGGAGCGGAATTGTAAATGGATATTTGATCCATACTTTTTTGATAACCGCTTAAAAGGGAAAATTTACCTTTCTTTCTTGCAGAATAAATTGCCTGAGCTTTTAAAAAAGGTTGATCTTGCTATTCGACAAAAAATGTGATGGTACACCATTCCATTTTCATCATATTGTGACGATATCTTAATAACATTTTTCTTGAATGATGGATAGAGAGATACATTCGATGGCTTACACGGTCTCCTGATTTAACTTCGTATAATTTTTTTTGTGGAGTTATATAAAAAATATTGTTTACAAAACTCCGCCGACATCTGCAGGAGACATGAAAAATCGAATAACTATTGTTTGTCGTAGCAAAATTTCTCAAAATATTTTTATTTCAATAGTATTATTATTTTTATTTCAATAGTAGAAAATTTTGAGAAAATTTGGTTGCTATGTCTGCAAGAAAATGGAGCTCCATTTGAACATATTATTAATGGCTAAAGACATATTCGAATTGATCTTACCTTAGTTGACCGGATCAATCCCGATCTTGCTTTAATCGACTGGATCAGTGATCGGTCTTGCCTTATAACTTAAAAGTAGTTAACGTTACTTTATTATAGTGTTTTGCAAAACTCTCGAGATAAGCTACAAGAATATATAATAAAAAATATGGGTATCCATTTAAAAAAACATTAATTATCTTGACCTGATTTTGAAAACAAAGTCAAGTCCATATTTCATGTGTCCCTCTTGAAGCCATGCAATTTTCGATCAAAAAATTTTTCAAAATTGACGAGATAATCAACTATATCATTTAAACAACCTGTACATACAAAATCTATTGATATATATACTATATATACTATACACATCTATTGATATATACTACACACACACACACACAC
>NW_012130086.1:3203814-3229817 GCF_000143395.1 Atta cephalotes
ACACACACACACACACACACACACACACACACACACACACACACACACACACACACACACACACACACACACACACACACACACACACACACACACACACACACACACACACACACACACACACACAGAAGATTTATTATTTCCTTTAAATTTGTATTTTAGATATTTCAGATTAGTTCATCTGAAAATATTTTCAACAAATTTTATTTATCATTGATGTATGTGATTTCCATTATTTTATATATGTTTCTATCCAACAATATCGGACAGAATATAATAGATCACAATAATTACGTACTCTCTACTGCGTAAGAAACATTTCATGAGTATACGAATATTTGCATGGAAAGAAGATTTTGCTAAAACCGAGATAGCCAAATGCAGTGAGTTTTTTCATTTTTCAATAATTGTTGAAGCAAATATTTTCGACAAGTTCGGGAGAAGATGATCGATACAGCATTATATTTGTCGCGGATTCACGTTAATTCGAATTCTATAATAAATCGATAGCAATATCAATTTGCTATTGTAAAAGGGACAATTCGTGATAGCAACTTTACAGTAATTGGTATTGTTAATTTGTCATCTATAATTGATAGCAAAAATATTCTTTCTATATACATTTTAAGAATTTCAGATGTAAAAATTAATGTTCTTGCAAAACAAGTTAGCATAACTGAAAATAACTAACAAGAGTTTCTTTTGTTAATTAGCAATTCGTTATCTACAATTTCATGTACAACAATTTCATGTACAACATGTTCAGTGGTATAGAGCTCCATTACAGGTACAACGTTCAGTGGTATAGAGCTCCATTACATATACAAAGAATGATATTGTTTCTATTACAAAAAAAAACTAAGACGTTTACTTTGATGTCGGTGAATCTATGGAGTATTTCACCATGGTAATATAATATCAATAATCTAACGTTGTGATGCGTTCCGATATTCATTGCCAGTATTGATATTATACAATATATGTTATGTGCACTATAGATTTTCAATATTAGCAGTGAATATCGGAACGTACTCTATATCTATCATATTTCAAATGAATAATATATAAAGAGATATCTTAATTGCAGTTAGTAAAGACTTCTATCTTATTTTACTATCATATATTCCACGCAGTAACAAAATAAACATGAATTTAGTAATAAAATGATAAGAACATAGTTAATAAAAAAAGAGTCCTCATATTTAGAAAAAATAATGATATTTTTTAAGCACGTAGTTATTTAGAGATTTTGTTAAGAAAAAAATATAGAATAAAATTGTTCAAATAAAAATGTTAGTACATCATATCGAAATGTGTTCAAATTAAGTATTGTATGTATTATATTTCAAACAATCACATAGTTTCAATTATTGCACATTATTTTCAAATAATTTTTTACCTACAATTTGTTGTCGAACATTTTTCCCAAATAATATAATAATTAAAATATTTAGATATTTTAAACTTCCGCCAGTTAACAATATAAGAAATAAAAAAAGACAAGTGTATAGTCATCTATATATCACTAACAGTGTTGTGCAAAGTATTTTATTTTTAAGTATGTTACCTATACAGGTACTCTGGAAAAAATGTACCGAAGTAGAGATACAAGTACCTTAAATATATTTTAAAAATACTTAGGTATATGTACTTTTATTTTTAACATAAAATTTTAAATAAATGCATTTTGACAACAAAATAACATCTTTAACATTATTTCGACATCAAAATGACAACTTGTTTGAGGTATGATCTGTATTTCATGTACCAACACATATAATACTTACTTATATATTGTATATATTTTATATGTATATATATATATAAATTGTATCTGAATATTCTATACAAGTATGACATATGAAATAAAAAAAAGTAACATTTATAAAGCATAGACTTATTCAAATAATCCATTTATTAACATTTACTCATTAAAAAATAATACAATGAAATGCTCAAATAAATTAAATAAATTTATGATGTAAAGTGTCTTTTCAAAGAGCCAACACAATATCTGAGTATATGTATGTGTAAAATGTAATTTATTAAAATGATAACGTAAAAAAGAAATCATAAATTCTTCGACCTTAATTTTTTAGGTCACTAATATAATTTAGGTAATGGTTTTTAATATCAAATCAAATAAAGTTGAAATAGAAATCACGAAATAACAAAATACATGTAACACTTTGTACAACAACTTGATGTAATAAATTGACTTAAAAATATTGATGTTAATATCGAGATTGATTTTTTTTGAGAATATGATGATTTTAAAACGTAATACAAACTTGTATAATTACAAAGCTCTCTTATTGCAGAAAAGTATCATTCAAAATTATCCAAATATAGATACTGGTACGCAAGAAATGATAAGTATAAGTATCGATATCAGAAAAAAAGTACCTCGGTACAATTCCTAAATACGTAAGTTTGTATCTAGTTACAATACTTAGATATTGCACAACACTGATAACTAATAAATAATTTTTAATAGATAATTAATATATCAAATTGTTGAAAACATCAATCACGCTGATCACTAATTGATATTCAATGGTATGTACCTGTCATCAATTTGATGTAATTATTTTTTTAATTATAACTTTACCTAGCAGATCCGACATGAAAAGAGTTAACACTAAGAGATATTCCTTTCGAAGATCAAGTGTGACTTATGAGTGCGCGTATTAGAAATTTTGAAACTGAAAAGAAGGAAATGCGCTCGCGTAACTTTTCTGAAGCTTTTCTATAGTTTAATTTCATGAGAAAGACACATCCGTCGTATTATCTTCAGCAACAAATCGATCGCGAATAAATTATGTTATAAAGAATAATGATACGCGAATTGTTCAGAAATTTGCTGAATCCAATTTCGATCTCATAGCGGACTGCATGTCTGAGCATTATAGTCAATTAAGAAATTTGCGTTGAAATTTATGTAAAAGAAAGACGTTATGAAATATTTAATCGACTAATAGAAAACCCTCATTGACATTTTGTCAGTAATATTCTGAAACACGTAAGGAAATGATCCGTTTGGAAATTCAGTATTTTAATCTTAATAAAATTCTATTACTAGCTATTGGTTTGTGGCCTTATCAACAATCTATCCTCACTCGATTTCAGTTTGTTTTTCTTTCTAGTATTTTGACAGCAAGTATTATATTTCAGGTAAGAAAATAGTATAGCCGTCGTATTCTATTTTTAATCAATTAATCTCATACATGTATTACATGCAGTAAATAATTATTATATAATATATTTTTACATTAAAAATATATTATATAATAATTATTTTAAAATATTAACATAAATAAAATTTAAATAAAATAAAATTTGCAGCTGACATCATTTATAACTTTAAGATGTACTTTTGATCTCATCGCCAAAGTTGTGTCTTCCGTTTCTTTCTTTACTGTTTACTTGATAAACTACAGTTCGTTCTACATTAACATCAAAAATGTAAGTTTCGAATATACAATAAATTCATAAAATAGAATATCCTAATCGACAAATAAATATTTATTTATCGATAAGGCAACAAAACATATATCAAAATATGTTCTATTGTATACAAAAATAAATATAAGAATGTTGCTGAAACAACAGGTAAAAAATTTACTAATGCAGCTTCAACATATGTACGACGAATTAAAGGATGAAAAAGAAATAGCTATCATAAAAAAATATGGCTACAATGCTAAATATTATACAACTCTACTTACGGGTAAAACAAGATTGTTCATGCGACTTTATTTCCTAATCTATACTATTAAAAGTTAAGGAAAAAATTAGTTTTGATATATTATAAAATTATTTTTGTCTTCAATAATTTTTTTACATATACAGGGTGATATCAAATTTCGGGCCAACCGTTCTGAGCAGATAGAGCGGACTAAATTGAGTCGAAAAGTCTTCTACCATTTTGCAGCTTGCAAATAATAGTAACGAAATATTAATGTTTAAATATAGTCGAATACACGCGTCCTACTATTGTCGGTCTATCGCACGGCGCACGGGCTGCGAGGAGCAAGGATGGCTTAGCAGCACTGAACTATATATACACTGAAATGGGCATCGAGGAAAATTCGGCCGCAGTTGATTAGCCGCCATTTTAATTGGGATATTGGAGCGAATCAGAAGCATTCGCGCGCGCGCTGCAATCGTTGTATCGATCAATGTATTATCGTATGGAAATCTATATGGACATGAATGGTACGTAAACAAAAATAAATGTCACTTCAATTTTATTAGTATATTCAATAAAATAATATTAATAACACTTTTCATATCCTATATCATTAATACATGTGCAGGAATTGATATATTTAATACAAAAATTCTTACCTATGAAATAAAATACTCTTTTTATTTCTTTGTTCACATCCAGGCACACAGTACTTCATGTTGATGCTTTGCACATTTTACAGCACATTTTATTTATATTCTTTCAAAATAATTTTTCAAACATAATCTCATTCACGACGATCTTGCTGACATATGCGTTTCACTAAAGAACACTAAACATAAGTGCATGAGCACCGAAAGCTTCTGATTCGCTCTTATATCGACCAAATTAAAATGGCGCTAATCAATTGATGCTTTTTTTATGTTTCACAATTGAGATGTCCATTCCAGTATATATATATATATATATACATATGTATATACTAATTATTCAGTGCAGCCTAGCAGGCGCGCCGCGCCATTCAAGCTTAGAGATTTGTGGTGATGTGCAGGGCGCTTGCCCTACTCCCTGCGCGCCGTGCGATCGGTGGGTCTTATCTTCGGCAATAATAGGACTCGCGTATTCGACTATCTTTAAACGTTAATATTTCGTTAATTATTGTGCAAAATAATAGAAAACTTTTCGATTTAGTTTAGTCCGCTCTATCTGCTCAGGGTGGGTCTGAAATTTGATGCCCTGTATATCATGAAACATTGATTATTCGGAGATGTGCATGTATCAATAATTTTTTAAAAGTGTTGTCCAGATTTAAAAAAATATGGTTTTACGCATGCATTACTATATTAACAGATTATATTTATAAAGAAATAATATACAACAACGGCATATATAAGTCAAAAAGTTCAAATATAATTAAACTGATATAAAATTATATAATTGAACATTTTGTTTTCTTGTTTGAATCATCTTCAGCGTATGTCCACAAAGATATACCTATTTGTGAATACAAGCTGAAAATTTCTCAAAACGATAACCAAAACGTTCAATTATATTATTTTTAAATTAATTTGATATTCATTTATTATTGAGCTTGAATTACTGCACATAACTTGTATTGTCTTTGTTGCATGTATTGCTTTATTAATTTTGTGAATCTTATTATTATATATTTTATTTATATTTGAATAATTAATTATGAACCTATCAATGTCATAATGAGTGCATAGAGCCACAATTTTTAACATCCAGATAACAGCTTCAAGAAAATCATTGATATAATGGTGTATTATTAAAACAATTAGTTTCGTGACTATATAAGTATAATTCAAAACGTTTATAAAGTATTCATTGTGTGCATTTAAAGAAATCAGCAAACATCTTTATAAAATTGAATAAAATTGTGGAATAGTTATTAAGTACATATATGTATAAGGACAATATGTACCCCAAATAACAAAATGACGTTTTTAATGTCATTAAAAGTCACATTGCTATTTGAGACATGTACATGATATAATATATGTAAAACAAAATTTTTAAAAACAAAAATTTTTAAAAGCAAAAATTAAAATAACTATCATCCATTATGTTTTTTAGCAGCTGGGATTTGTGGAATAATTGTATCTATTATTTTTCAATGTTGGACGAACATGTTTGATATTTCTTCATCAATAAATGTATCTCAACCACATCGAATACAATTTATAACGGAATATTTTGTCGATCAGGAAAAATATTTTTTCTTAATTTTATTACACTTAAACGTAGCATTATACATAGGAATAATTACAACAATAGCAGCAGGAACAATGCTCATTGGATATCTTCAGTTTATTTTCGGAATGTTCAAAATTTCTTGGTATAAAATGAATTAATATAAAATAGCCACAAACATTCAAATTGTGAAAAAACTGTTACTATTTTAAACTAATTTTTAAATAAAGTTTAATTTTCAATGTTCTATCAAAAAATTATATAATTATTTACAGTTATCGTATCGAACGCGCAATAAAGATCTTTACTTCGCAAAATATTACATTAAAAAACAAAATTTCAAAATCTGAAAATTTAATATGCGCTGTAGATATTCATCGAGAAGCAATGAGGTTAGCATCATAAAAAGATATGTCCATGTGATATATATATATAATAATATTTTTGTTTTTAAAGATTATCTAAGTATTTGGTAACTAGTTTTGAGATAATGTTCTTCAGTTTAACAGGAGTCTTTATCATTTCCTTATGTTTCAATTTTCTTCGGGTAAGTTTGATATTTTATTTTCAAATCTATTTTTTAACAAGCAATGGTCATTGACCATTTTGATTTGTGTTATGCTAACAAAAAATTAATACTGCATTCTATTGTAATTTTTTATTAATCAGTATTCAACAATAATTTTGCATAAATATATATAAGTTTAACTCTTATTAAAGAAACAAGACTTAACAATAGAAAATGAGGATTGTTAAGATATAGAAAACTTAGGCTTGCAGGCTTTATTTCTCGTAGATCTTTCAGATTGCGTCGTCCGGAGAAGCTGTTAAGGAAGCTTTTCTTCCTGTTACGTTTATATTTGTTAATATCATGTACTTATTTATATACAATTTTTTTGGACAAAATATCATAGATCACAATAGTCAAGTTTTCATTACTGCGTAAGAAACTTTTTTTATAAGATACTGATAATTTACTGTGTTTATATAAGTATATATTAAAAGTAAATTTAATCAAACTTAATAATTATCAACGTAAAATGATAAAAAATAGTTATAAATCTCTCTGTCTTCGCCACAAATCAACGCTTCTGTTCTTACAATTTCTCAGATATAGCGTTCAATGGTACGTAGCTCCTTTGCACATCCAAAGAATGATACTCTTCTTATTACTAAAAGGCGCCAAAGATTTTACTATAATTATTGGTAAAATATTTATTTCATCCATCGAATGCTTTGCTACGGTAATAATATATAGCCTTTGTTTGAATATATCTATGTATAATGTATATATAAACAAATAGAATAAAAACTGGAATGATTTTAATTCCAGTTGATAAAAGCTTCAATATCTTACTTTACTGTCGTGTTATCTATGCAATGACAAATATGAATTTAGATACAAAATGTAGAAGAATATAACTTCAAGAAGAATGAACAATATTCATCACATGTAGAATGTAGACAGTCTATTTCTTAACTACATTAATTTTTCTAAAAGTTTTAGTATTAAAAGAGACACAAAAAATAAAATTATTTAATCCAAGATAGTGATGTGTTAAATCTCTTTATTCCATCAACAAAGCATATGTATACTTACTAAGTATATTTAATAAAACAAATTATACAATTATTTTATTTTATACAATTATCTTTCTTTCAAGTTTCATCTTTATTTTTCGTGCGTGATATTATTACTTCAAGGTAAATAATTCATTGTTAGTGTTATTGCTTTCTTCATAACTTAAAGGATGATTTAAATTTTTAGTATTAAATAATATACGTACTAAAAAATTAAAAAGTATAAAAGAATATATATTTAATAAGGAATAAAATTAACATAATTACTTGTTAATTAACACAATTATTAACATAACTATTTGGCAGTTAATATGTTTGTAAATAATACGTATACCTGTTAATTGCACCATTATGTCTTGCAATAATATAAAAATTATTCAAATCTTGATTGAGGTAGTATTTTTCGCAATTGCAATAAGTTATTTAAAAATACTTATTACTTATTAGTATCAGAAATATTAAATTGCTTATCAATTTAATTTGTGATATTATACACTCCAGCTTCATTCTAAAACTATGTTTCAAGAGCGACAAATAATCGACATACAATTTGCTTGAACTAAAAATTACAAAAAAAATTATACAAAAATATCGTATTAAAAATTAAGATCTATTTTAATCGAATGTAAAAAAAAATTAATTATAAATTACACAATTATTAACTTATAGCAATGGAGAAATATATAATATAAAAAATATTACAGATCTATAATTATCATGTTTCAAAGTGACACAAGTTTTATTTAATAAAATTAATAATGAGGTAGATATATACTAAATAATATTTATCTAGATAATATTTATCAAAACTGACAAATAGTTTTTTCAATGACTAAATGTATCTTACGAATGTGTGCATGAGAATAAAATAATAGCGACAAAAATAAGGGAATACGCATGCGTTGCTCTTAATTTCTCATAGAAGTTTTCTTCATATTTTACGAAAAAAAACATACATTAAATTTTCTTGGACTTAAATTGAATTAAATTGAGAAAATGATTTTATTATACAATAGATATCATTAAAAAAAATGCTTCTAAGATATAAGTAAATTTCTTTATATTATGGTATAATCGGCTATTATACAAATTATATTAAAGTTTAGGGTACAAAAGAAAACGTTGAGTCGATCAATGGAAAAGAGAAGGGATAGGTATGACTTTTTCGTATGATTACTCATGGATGAAAAAACATCCGTTTATAAGAACAGTATTTTAGTAATATTAAAATTCTTTTATTTACTATCGGTTTATGGCATTATCAGCAATCAAACTTCATTAAATTTCAGTATATTTTTATCTCTACTATAATGATAACGATTATTATATTTCAGGTAAGAAAATACAAGAGTATAAATAATAATAACGACATTATAATATATAAGATATGATAAATTTTTATTATTTTTTTATTTATTTTACTTTGTGTTATACAATATACCGCAATAAATATTTTGAAATATCATTATTAATTATATTTAAAGCAAAATTACTATGCTGCTATGTACTTGCAGCTGACAGTATTTCTAACATTAAAATGTACTTCGGACCTTATCACAAAAATTGTGTCTTCCTTTTACACAAAAATTGTGTAAAAATATTATTCTTCATTATTTTTATAATAAAGTATAATGTATTCTATTTTAACATCGAAGGTGAGTTGATACAGAGTATCTATCAAATAGGACACATTTTTTTGTTAATAAATTTTTTTATCAAAATTTTGTTTTTATTAAAATATATCTTTGGTATATACAAAAATAATGTACAAAATGATAGATGAAGGATTTATGGGTACAGCTTGAATATATGTAATGAATTAAAGGACAAAAATGGAATCGCTATAAATAAATGTGATTGTATTGTGAAACGTTTTACAGTTTTAATTACAGGTAAGAAATATTTTATTAAGTTTTGCGTTTATATTACCTCATAATCAACGCACGAATCGAAGCTCTAAAGAGAAAACTCCAGGAGCCAATAGATAAATAGGAATAGGTGAATTAATCGAATCTAAAAATATTGGAGACGGATGTGTCTGAGCATGGACAATAGAGGCAGAGATCGCTTTTCAGTCACCCGTGATATTTCATATCCATATATTTTCAGATGCATTTGTGTTGAATAGCAAGTTTATAAATCGAATAAAATAAAAAAATACTTATTAATACACAGAGAATATTGTGTATACATACATAAAACAATTTAAAAAAATTACGTTCTAAAGAATTTAAATAATTCCTTTTTATTGCTTTTTAATAGTTGAATTTTGCGCAATTATCTATTAATATTATCACTCAATTTTGATGGAATATGGTCGTTGATTTATCGACGAATTTGAATATTTCGATTATTTCATTACGACGAAATATTTCATCGATCAAGAAAAATATTTTTATTTAATCGTATTGCACATCAATTTGTATCGGGATAATTACAATAACAACGATTGGTACATCGTTCTTTATGTATTACAGTATATTTATGAAATGTTTAAAATTGCTAAATATGAATATAGATAATATTTACATTAATCATATTTAAATTTTATATTAAAATAGCTTGCTTAAAGATATATAAAGAATAGCTTGTTTTTATCTAAAAAGTTGTTTAATGATTTCTATATAAAACATAAACATTTACAATTATCGCATCGACATTTTACAAAATATTAATCAAATATTATTACTAAAAAAGAAAATTTTGATGATCAAAGGCATAATTAGTGTCATAAATATACATTGGTAAGCTATGAGATTTGTATCTCTAATGATAATATTCATTCAATATATAGAATGTTTCATAATGTATGCACATAATCTCAGAATTCAATTCATATAAATAAGATTAAGTATGTTACTTTAAAAAAATAATACGTTTACCATTACCGTTATTTTTTTGTAAAGCTAAAGTAAGATATTAAAATTACATTATTTAATAATTAATAATGAATATTAAATTTTAAAAATCTAAGACTAACTTCTATCTATGTTAATGCATTAATAAGCTTTTCTTTATATTAAATTTCTGAGAAATAATATTAAAATAGAGGAAAATTAAAAATAAAAATATTATAAATATGGATATAAAATATTAGAAGATTTCTTAGATAGAAATTTTAGATAGAAATATAAATGAATGAAAAAGGCTATATTCAAGGCGAGTTTTGCATGCAATAGTGCCTAATAAATGAATTGAACTGAAAATTGTAATAAAATTCATACAATATATTATTTATAGGCAGTAAGATCTGCCTTGACCGAATATGATCCTCTTTACTTATTTATGTTTGTCTAAGAAATTTTTTATATTTTACATCAATATAATATTTTTATTTTTTAATATACAGGGTGTCCCGTAATTATTGACACAACGCTTGTAGGCAGAGTAAACTAAAGTCGAAAAGTCCTGTATCATTTTGCAATTTTCACAATATGTAGTTGAGATATTAATTTTTAAAGATTGTCGAATGAGCTTGTATTCATCTGCACCGACTGTTAATTATTGTAAAAATTGCAAAGAGAACTTTTCAATTCAGATTAGTTCATTCTATCAGCACACACGCATTGTATCAATAATTACGGATCACCCTGTATACTTATCTTTAAAAATTTGAATTTGAAATTTAAATACAAATTTTATCAAAAATTTTTATTGTCTTTAAATAATGTTTTTACATATTAATGTTATCAATCATTATTAGTACTATTGTATTTTGTGAAAATTTATAAAAATTTTTAATCTTTGTTAACATTCCTCCCCCACAAAAATCAAAATGACACTTATGTTAAAGTATTTTTATGTACTGATTATATATACGTACTCCAGTCCTAATTCTTATGCTCTAACAATTTAGGAGAAAAATTGAAAATAGAGTACTGATTTAACATCAAGCATATCATTAAATATTTTATCAATTAATATTTTATATATTAATTATATAAAATCATTTTTAAAATTATGCCTAAATATTATAAAACTTGTATAGCATAAACATAATAGATAACATCTATTGACTTTTTAATAAATAATAATCAACTGCTAAAATCTTTTGTTGTTTATGACTTAATCTAGATAACATCAAGATCAAGGCCATAGAAATGGATTCCCTCATTTTTATCTAATCTCTATGTTTTTTCTATAAATTATATGTACGTAATAAAAAATATTTTATCAGTTTTGGAAACGGTCTACTTACATTCTTATTAAGTTTGTGTTAAAATTTGTGTTAAATTTTTTAACATATATTCGAGTGTTAATTAATAATGTGATTATGTTATATAAAAATTTCGTATTAAATTAATATTCAACATTTCTTAATATCAAAATAACAAAATTTATGAGTAAATGAACAAGTAATGTATTTTAAAATCTAAATTTCTAAAATAAATAAATAAAATACATGTTAATAATGTTTAACATATTATAAATATTAATTATACTATTTTATATTAATTAATTTATATTAATTATACTATAAAAAATATACCTCCACAGTATGTTTACAAACTATGTCAGCATTACCTTTTTTGTGATCATTTTTTTACATAATATTTGTATTATTTTTTAACATTCAATTTATGTTAAATGAACACAAAAATTTGAGTAACCTATTTGGAATATAAATGTATTATGTGAAATGTATTATATTTAACACAAATTTTTCAACGGTGTAACTTTAATATTAAAAATAAAAGTAAATTTATTGTATATCTATCATTCGTAGATTGACCGATGATTGATACATAGATTAAGACGTATATATGAAAGAAAAAATAAAATTCCTACGAAATCGTATTAATTTTTTCAGATAGCATCATTTCAAAATAATATTGAGGAAGTTGTATTGCCATTTATATTCATATTCATATGTATCTCATATATATTTTTTACCAATTTTATTTCTCAAAACGTAACGGATCATAACAATTACGTACTCGCTACAGCGTAAGAGGCAATCCTGAATATCTTTTCTCCAGTGATTATAATAATAGAATAATAGATTTATTACAAAAAAGATCAGCATATTACATGCTGAAATTATTTGATCAAAAAATTTTTATCTAAAATTAGCGATGAACTATATTCAATACCGTAAGTACAACATTCAGGTATAGGACCTCCTTATAAATGCAGAAAATGATACTATTTCTATTGCAAAGAAAAATCAAGGAATTTACTTTAAGCATTGGAGTGTTTCATGGATCTATGAAATTTTTTGTCACAGTAAGAAAATATCGAATATTTTAATATAATTAATATTTTAATATTTTAATGTTATATTTCAATAAAAAAATATGTTTATAATTATAATTGCAATTCGTAAAAGCTTCGATATCCTATTTTCATATATTCTACACGATAATAATATAAATACGAGTCGATTAATTACACGATGGTGAAAATAAATTTAATAAAAATACAATGATGTTAATATTTAGAAAATAGAACAATTTATTTTTTGAACAAGTATTACCTAAATATTTTGTTGCTAAAAAGAAGATTAAAGTTATTCAAATTAAGAAATTAGTAAACCTCAGATTTTGTAATGCAATTAATCATCACTGTAATATACCTATAGTTCAAAAATTTATATAACACATATTTAAAAATATTGGGTTATCCGGAAAGTTCGTGTTGAAGGAAAATTGAAACGCAGAAAATTTAAATTTTAATATACATTTATTAAATTATATAAGTTAGTCGGCACGAACTTTCCGGACAACACAATATTATAATGCCTTTAAGTTTTTAAATTTTTCTTCATACATAATTTGTTATTAATGCATTAAACATTATTATATATATTATATATATTTTATTTTATTCATTTCTTTCTCTCAACATTTACATACAAAACATTTAAATTTAGAATATCCAATAACAAATAAATTATATAATAAATTATATAATTATATAATAAAAAATAAAAAGAATAATAATAGTGAAGATATATTATAGTAATTTAGTATGCTCCAATATTTAATATTTACAAAATATTGATCACACTAGATTGATTAATTCAAAATTTATGAGTGTCGCGTATTTCTCTAATTTGATAATTTTTATAAGTTTTATTAAGTACGGATCTAAAATTAGAAGAATTAAAGTTGAAAGTTATTAACAAATCTTTTACTTTCTAAGTATTTCATATAAGTGCTAAAATAAAATTTAGGCGATAAAAAAAAGAAATTGTAGTCATATTTAAATGAAATCAAATAAAATTATTACTTGCAGATATTATGTATAACTTTAAGATATGCTTCTGGTATCATCGTTAAAGTAATGTTTTCCATTAATATAAAGGTTGATACATGGGAAGTCAAAACGGAAAAATATTCATTTAAAAGAACCTTACTTTACGAATACGTGCACGAAATTGAAATAACGATATCGAAAAAGAGAAAATGCGCTTGACTTTCGATCTTTTATAAAAATTTTTCTTTTAAATTAAAAAGAAAAAAGTCATACAATGAATTTTCTCAAATGTTAGATTGATGACTTTATTATAGACTGTAGATATATACGTATAAGTTAAAGAAAATTTTCAGTTGTAGGTAAGTATTGAAATAATGTGATATAAAATGATTTATTAAGTAAATTACGACGTTTATATTAAAATTTGTGCTTGAAGAAAGAACATCTAATCTGATGATTGAAGGAGAAAGGAGGGGATTCACGTACTTTTATCTGTTTCTTTACAATCACTAATATTCCGTATCTTGTAAAGATATGATCCGACAAGAGAACCAGTATTTTGGCATATTTTGATATATTGAATTAATAAAATTCTGTTACTCGCTATCGGTTTATACCATATCAACAATCCTTCACTAGATTTCAGCATCTTTTTATGTCTACTATATTGACAACTATTATTATATTTCAGATACGAAAATATTATGACAATAATAATAATTATGCTGTTACATGATACAAACAATAATTTCGATTATTGTTTTATTTATTTCTATATTAAGCAATGATATTTAAATTAAGTATACTGCAACTATTATTAATTAAATTGTGAGTAAAATTAAGTAAAATTGTTTACTAATAGCTGACAACATTTCTAACGTTAAATTATACTTCTTCTACGGACTTCTTTATGAAAGTTTTGTCTTTCGCATTTTTCTTCGTTACTTTTACAATAAAATATAACTCGTTCCGTTTTAACATTGAAAGTTAGTCGCTTACAGAGCATCTATTATGGAATAATCTTCTCCGTCTAAAAAATTTTTATATAAAAAAATATATGTTTTGATATATACAAAAGTTGCTGGAATGACAGGTGAAGGATTACTGATGCAGCTTCAGGAAATACACAAATTAAAAGATGTAAATGAAATTGCTATTGTAAAAAAATATAATTGTATTGCAAAACGTTATATAACGTTATATAACTTTAGCAACAAGACAACTATTTTATATATATATATATATATATATATATATATATATATATATATATTATATATATTACAACTTTTATTAATTTTGTATATATTATCAATATAATATGTAAGTTATTAAGGCGAAAAATAATTTTGGTGGATTATAAAATTTTGATATACACATATGTATATATGTTATGGGAAATTTAATTGAGGCATTATGTATAATGATCAGTCAATATACATAATGCTTGCCTGTTTTGAGACATTTCAGTAATAAAAGTGAAAATATTCAAATTAATCAAAATTACTGATCATTATACATAATGGTCAGAATCAATAGAAAATGTGATTGATATATTAAAAAATTGAAAATATCAGTGTAAAAATATATGACAACCTGTTTTTTGCAATCAACTTCTTACTGTGTCATATGCACTAAAACATTTTTTTATTTAAGGTCAAACTCTTATTCTAAATACTATCCCATATAAAAACTTCGCTTTGCGTTGTAAAATGTATGCGTGGATGACAATGGTAACGAAATCCACTGCGTCAATGCGTAACATTTTTACAACGCAAAACGAGGTTTCACATGAGTTTATAATTTTTTACGTTATCCGAAATTTCACAAAGGTATATAAAATCTTGTATTTTGCGCATATTTTGAATAAATTACTTAGGGACAGACTTTGATATATTGTTTAAAAATAACATATTAATAAATAACGCTCAGGGGATTCAAATAATATATAAAAAAGGGTTGTGAGTTAGACTAGGATTTAATGCTATATTAATTATAAACGATCATGACAAATGTTTTGACCTTCTTTAAATCTTCAGTACGCAATTAATGAAATAATTATAAAGTAACGGTATATTCTACTAAATCGCTGTTGGAATAATATTTAAATTTACAATTCAAACAGAAGAAAAGATTTATCAATATTGTGACAAAATTTGATTTCAATTATTATTTAAAAAATGTTTCATAATATACGTAGTATAAAATAATTTTATAACATTGTACGTAAATAATTTAAATAATAATTTTTTTAAACATTTTTTAGCACTTGAAATTTATGTAATATTTGCTTGTGTTATAGTTCAATTTTGAGTAAATGTAATTCATCTTGATTTATCGACGAATATATCTCGTTCGTATCATATTCTCTTTAAGATGGAGATCTTTATCGGTAAAAAAAATATTTTTATTTGATTTTATTGCATATCAATGTAGCCATTTGTATTGCATCAGTTGTAGCAACTGGTACATTATGCATTACGTTTATACAATATCTATGGAATGTTTAAAATTGCTAGATACGAAAATAGATGTAAGAATAACCATAATAATATAAAATGTAAGTTAAAATTTATATTTATATTAAACAATATATTAAAAAAGTTCGTTTGCCAATACTATTAATTAAATATGCCATAATACTATTAATTAAAAAAATTGTTATTAAATGAGTCGTATAATTACATAAATATTTATAGCTATCGTATCGAGTATGCAATAAATATCAACATTTAACAAAGTTATGTTGAAAAATAAAATCTAGAGGATCAAGGTAATTTATGCTGTAGATATTCATCAGAAAGCTATTAAGTTTGTATCCATAATGATAATACGTATGCAATATTTCCACATTAACATTTTTTTTTTTTAAGATTGATGAAGCATTTTACATCTACATTCGAGAAAATGATATTTATTTTAATCATCCTTGGTGTGGCTTGCTTAAGCCTTTATTTCAAGTAAGTTATTTACAATATGTAATTATGTATGCGAACTGTTTCAAAATTATTAGCAATATTGTTCAGTAAGAATATCAAGAGTTACACAACAGATATGCCAGAATTAAGAATCTCTAATAAAAACAATTATATAAATGACATAAATAACAAATGGAAATTAAATACTTCTAAATGACGTGAGAAGAAAAATAACGAGTAGAACATACTTTAAAATACAAAAATGTTACGAAATATTTATGCAAATTTGCGTATTTTTTATTGACCAATTTAATGAGCAATATTGTGAATAACATAATCTTGGAACAATCCTTACATCTCTATGTTAAAATAAAATGTATTTACATTGATATATGTATTTAACTCTTTCGTTTCAGTGTAAGTTTGCATGAATGTTTTTTTCTGTACGGGAAAGTCTGCCGCGAATATTTATTTTTTGGATAATTACATATATGCAGTCTTATAAAATAAACTTCTCATTGTTAATAAAAAATAATTGCTCTTTTAACTACATTTTATTATTTTTGTGATATATTTATGTACGTTAATAAAAAAAAATTCAGGAGATACGATAGTGTCGGTACTAAGCCAAGCGCAATCGACACTATCGTGATTTCTTTACGCGAGATAATCTATTATGTGGACGCTAAGACCGAAAGGGTTAATTAACGTTTCATAATAATAATCTGTTTCAGTATGAAACTTTGTTTTAAAATGAAGGAAACTTATTATGTTGTAACTAAACATTAATATACCAATATACTAATAATCAATCAACACAATATCCATATAAAATTTATTTTTTAACTTTTTTAGCTAGCATTATTTGAAAATAATGTTGAGAAGGTTTTAGAGCCATTTATATATGTTTTAGTATGTATCGTATATATGTATATAGTCAGGCTAAGACAAATTATTACGGATCACAATAATCTCGTGTTCATTACTGCGTAAGAAACATTCCTCTAAGAGAATATAAAGGTTCTTCTAAAGATTATTATTATAAATGTAGAAGTCTATCTGTTTGCAGAAGAAATCTGTATAGTATAACTAATAAAAAAATTTCTACAATACTTTACGTTAGTAATTCATGTTTAATTTCGTAGATACAACGTTCAGTGGTATAAAACTCCTTTATGCATTCAAAGAATGATATTCCTATTGCAAGTAGGAACGAAGGAATTTGTTGTAAATATCGGTGGAATGATTGATCTTGATTCATCCTTGGAGTGTTTTGCCACAGTAATATAATGTACAATATTTTAACATACTACATTACATATGGATGCAATAAAAGAAAACGTTTGTAATTGCAGTTAATAAAGATTATCTTTATCACCTCATTATCTTACTTCACTGTCATATATCCTACACGGTAATGAAATAAATATGAATTTATTACATGAGGATGTAATTAAAGATGAGGATGTAGCTAGTCAGAAGACGATTAAGACGTATTTATTTTTAGAAAAGTATTTATGTTTAGAAAATGGAAGAATTTATTTTTTAAATTTGTAAGATAGCTAAATTTTGTTGTTAAAATAGAGGATTGAAATTATTCAAATCATATCGATAAATTTCAAAAATTCGCTTTGCATATAAAATTAAAAATAAATTATTAAGTTTTTGCAATTAGTATTAGTATGTGTATAAATACTAAAATATACATACTCTAAAATATACAAAATAATAACAAAATTGTTGATTTATAATAATCTAATTTTTTACATCACCATTCGATAAAATTTCTGTGAGTGTGTAACTTCTGTGATCGGCAGTATATTTTTAGAAAATGAAGTGTACCTTTTGATTGCGTAAATTAGAATGAAGTTCTGGCGTTGAGAGAAAGAAGAAATTGCGCTTGCGTGGCAATGACATGAGAAAAAGACATCTGTAAAATTTTATCTATAGCGGGATAGTTTAATAACAAAATAAATATTCGTAGTTTACTGAGAGACTGGTTGAATTTAATGCGTCTGCATCTCACAACAAAGTTTTACATAAGTGATCATTAAAGAAATTGAAGAAAATTACAGTGAATTTATATCAGAAGAAATAAAATGTGAAATGATATTTGAGTGAAAAAAAGTGGATAAATATAATACTCTTATCGATATTTTCGAGTTGTCACAGTAATATTCAAACGCTCATAGAGAAATGGTACCAGTAGAAATTCAGCATTATTATCTCAACAGGATCCTATTACTTATTATCGGCTTATGGCCGCATCAACAATCCAAATTTGTTCAAGTTCAATTTATTTTCTTTTTTGCTATTCTATCAACAGGTATTATATTTCAGGTAAAGAAAGAATATAACATTATATGATATATATTACATATGACAATCCTTTACTGTTAAATTATTTATTTCAATTTATATTATGTAATCTGTTTTTTTTGTATCAAATCAAAAGATTACAAAACGCAATTAGGCAATTTGTTGTTCAACATTGTATGCATATTATATTCAGTGCCTTCTATATATATATATATATATATATATGTATATTAAAATGTATAAACCATTAAGATAAAGTAATTGATATAAACAAAATACATTTTATTATTTATTTTTTAAAAGATATAAAATTGCACATTACAATTTGTATTTTTTTTCTTAACTGCAATTAAGAATTTTCTTTATATTAAACACACTGAAATAAATTTAATATCATGTAGTAATATTATTAGATATACAATTGTGTACCATTGTATTGTTTATTGTGAATCATTAAAATTATTTTTTATAACAAATAATTTTATTTAGACGTATCTTATTTTGGTAAAATTTGGACATATGATGAATAACCTGCTTAACAGATGTCAAAATATTTGATTTCTATTATGACAGTGATTCTCACTGTATACAATAATTAAAGCAGGAGAATCAATTATCATTATGCATATGCATCAATAAACCTCTTAACGTAAATACATATCGATATTCATAGTTCTTATTTCAAGACCATCTTAAGCAATGTTTCAAGATATTAATACGACTTTGTGATTAATTTATAACATTTTAAAATTGTTTTTTTAAGATTATTTAAAATCATCTTAAATAAAAAAATAGATTATGAATATCGTTGTGCATCCACGTATTGTATTAGGTTGTCCGGAAAGTTCGTGTCGATTTTGAAGGAAAATTGAAAACGCAGAAGATTTAAATTTTTAATTTCATTTATTAAATTTAAATCTTTTGCGGCACGAACTTTTCGGACAATCCAATATTATCGTATCAGTATAGATAATAAAATAATAGTGTATAATTGTGTATTAAAATTTTGATATAATATTACAATAGTAAGTAAGGCCGCGTTTATGTAAAATTTATGATATGTAATCGTTGTTTCGATTAAGAGCTTGTGATTTTAAAGTGTTTCAATCTAGTCCCCCTCTTTCTCTATTAAATATATAATATATTCATTATGTATATTCATATTGCTTACGCGAGTCATTATAATTGTTTCACCGATTTACAAAATCACACCACAGACTGATTTAAATTTGATGAAGCTTCCTAGAGAATCAGTTCCTAGAAGTCTATTGATAAACGCGATATTAATGATAGGCACAATGTATCGTATCTACTAACACAACGATTGTACGATATACAACATTAATATACAAGTTTATAATCATTATTGTATATTTTTTTAAGAGCCGATATAGGTATTATACATATCATCATTTTTAATCATACTTAAACATGAAATTGTGTAAAATTATCTATTTACAGTTGACACCATTAATAATATTAAAATGTACTTCGGAGCTTGTTACTAAAGTGCTTTCTTCCGTATCTTTTTTTACACTATTCATAATACAGTATATTGCAGTCCATCTTAACATTGATGTTGTAAGTTGATGGCTTACAAAGTACATATTCGTTTAAATGGAATTAATCTGTCTGTTAAATAAATTTATGTGGCATGAATTTTTTTATATAAACAAAGATAGTATAGAAAATTAATAAAATGATAGGTAAAGAATTTACTCGTGGAGCTTCAACATATTTTTAACGACTTAAGGGATGAAAATGAAATAGGTATTGTAGAAAAATATAGTTGTGTCGCAAAGCGTTATACAATTGTGCTTACAGGTAAGAGAATATTTATTGATCCCTGCCTATAATTATATTTTTAATTTAAGCTGTCAAAGTAAAATTGGTTTCAAGATAATAAATTTATATATTTATATATACTTTATTACATATTAGTCTAAAGCACTTGTCATGTACGCAGCACGCACTTGCGATAGATGCACATATGTTTGAATCGAATAAAATAAAATTTTAATTCTAAATGTTACAATAAAATTTTATTTTATTAAAAAATATTTAATAATATATAACATAAGATCAACGTCACGTACTATAAATTTAAGTGGCTTTTATGCTTTTTAGCAATTGTACTTTGTACAATATTTGCTATTATTTTAGCTCAATTTTGGTCAAATATAACTGATATTAATGAATCAACAAACACATCTCAACATCATTTACTCATTATGACAAAGTATTTTGTCAATCAAGAAAAGTATTTTTATTTGATTCTGTTACACATGTACGCAGTATTATGTATTGGAATAACTATAATGTTGGGAATAGGTACAATGGTTATTACATACATTGAGCATATTTGTGGAATGTTTAGAATTGCTAGGTACGAATGTGGAAAAAGCATTTTAAATGAGTTTATAAATAATTTTAATTGTTATTATGTATTCGTTATCTTTATAAAACGATTCTATTAAAAAAAGTTTATATGGAGATTTTGAGTATTTTAATAAACAAATTCTCTAATTAAAACACATTTATATAGTTATCGTTTCGATCATGCAGTAAACATCAATATTCTACATAATAGTACGATAAAAAATATGATTTTGATGACCGAGGGTATAATTTATGCCATAGATATTCATCGTCAAGCTATGAAGTTTGTATCTACATCAACAATATTCAATAATGTTATAATATAATTTTATTATTAAATTTTTGCTTTTAAAGATTGTCCAAGCATGTAGTGTCCACATTTGAGCTAACGATACTTTGTTTCACAGGATGTGTAGTAGCTTGTTTTAGTCTCAATGTATTTCAAGTAAGTTTTTGATTTCGTATTATAATGTATAAATGTTGCATCAAAATTATGTATTAATAATAATTTTATTAATATGTATTTAATCGACAAATCAATATTATATATATATAATCTTAAATAAAAACTAATAAATAATATACAAATAATAAAAATGCAACACACTACTTTATAATATACTGTATAATATTTATAGATGTCATAAGAAGAAAATTAATATGAAAAATAGCCAAACATATATTCTACTATAAAATATATAATAAAGTTGCAAATACATACATTTATACAAATTTGCAGAATTTTCATTATTAAATTGTATTAAATTGTAAAATATATTAGTATTTTTATCAATGTTTTGAAAGAATTATCCATCTTTATATAAATTGTAATCTTATTGTTAGCTATAAGAATGAGCAAATCTTGTGCATTATTCGTAAGTTAAAACATACAAAAAAGATCGATAAATTTCTTGAAATTTGTTTCTTAGCTTTTTCAGATAACATCATCTGAAAATAATATTAATGAATTTTTACTGCCATGTATATATGCGTTCATAAGTATCTTATACATGTTTATAGCTAACTATGTGGGACAAAATATAATCGATCACAATAAACATATATTCGTCACTGCGTAAGAGAAACATTCTTATATGAGAATATATTTGAGAATATATTTTTTCTTCTTTTAGCGATTGAGACATAAAAATTAATTTGCCGCATTTTAAATCAATCAATATATAGTAATATATACATATATGTATGGATATATATATATATATATATATATATATATATATATATCAATATAATTAACTAATAAAAAATTTATATCTTAAGTTAGCGATTTGTTACGTATAATCAATTCCATAGGTACAATGTTCAATGGTATAGAACTCCATTGCATACACAAAGACTGATACTATTTCTATTGCAAAGAGGAGTCCAAGAATTTTCATTAAATATCGGTGGAGTACTTGATGCATCCATAGAAGGTTTTGCTACGGTAATATTTTCTAAAATATTTTAAAGCAATCACATACATATGGATATAATAAAACAGCATGTTTAATTGCAGTTAGTAAAGACTGCGATATCTTATTTTACTGTCATGCATTCTGTACAAAATAAACATTAATTTATTATTATTATAATAAAAATATACAGTGCTGGACAAAAGTATTAGTACAGCACATTTGCTATTGTAAAATAAAGTAAGTATTTTTTTCCAAGAAAATAGCAACTGTTTATTTCTGTAAAAAAAAATTAATTTCATATTTGATAATACAATAATAAAAATTGTCATAAATAAATGTAGAAAAGAAAAATAATTTACTATTTTCTGTAATTTATTAAAAAATTACTTAAATAGTATAAAGAATGGACATCAAGACTTTTCCGTGCTTTTTCTTATTTAATAAAAAGACTGAATGTGTTATTAAAGATAGAATGTGTTATTAACATAAATACACAATATGAATTTTTCAAATTACATTGCATCTTTCTGAGATGTAGAATTTATCTATTTTTCAAACTTAAAAATAACATTCCACACATACACAGGAAAATACTAGCAAAAACTTTGGTCACAAATTGACAGCAAATTCAATTAGATTCCTATTGCAGCTCCGCAGTCATTTATGGTATGTCTGCATTAAGCTTGGAATTTGTTGATAAAATCTGCTGTTAGCAGCAGAAATCGAGCAAGATCTTGCGCGTAATATTTCCCATGTGTATTTATTACGTACAGACATTTATATAAATGTTTACATTTACATAAATTGACTTTTCATTGATAAATAACACACGGAATAAAAGTAAATAATGTGGAATGGGTTTATTATAATAATATAAATTAGAGACTTATATTCTCGATTAACAAAGTACTATAATTTATGTCGCCCTTTTTATTTCAAAGTATAGTCATTTAAAACTGAGTGTATCTTAACTTTTATCCAATTAAAATAATTGTATTTGAAATGTAAGTTACATAAAGTGCATTATCACCATTTTGAGTCAATGTTAAATTCTTTTATCCACAGAATAATAAGATGAATTATTAAATGTATTGAAAACACATAGTTACTTCTTTTCAAAAAAGGATGTAAATTGCACAATTTTTTTTAACAACTATGTATTTTCGTTACTCTAATATTGATTTGTCTTATTATGCAGAAAAGTATTAAGATTATTTATAAAAAAATTAATAACTTACGAAATATTTCATATCAATTCGCAAGAATAAAATATCTCGTAAACCATTAATTTTTCGATATTTCTATTTAATATTTCTATATACAGAATTATTAGAAAAATCATATTTTACTATTTGTGGTCCGTATAACCATATAACTTTGTTCGAAACATTCGTATCTTTTGTATTTTTCAAGATATTTCGATATGAATGTTAAAATGGAACACTCTACATATATACTTTGTAAATCATTAAGGTTGGAAAATTATTTTTTTATAAAATCTTATTTATCATCTTCTAACATATCTTGACAAATTATACTACAGAATAATCTACTTAATGGCTGTCAAGATACTTGATTACTGCAACTGATTAGTGACTTTCACTATATAAAGTATTTAAAATGAATTATCATTTAAATGTCCTCTTATGCTCAATAGTTTTATTTCAGATTGTTCTTTTGTCAACCTTACTGATGGGAGTCGGTACAAGTAAGTTAGATACTTATCATATGTACGAGAACTGTCCCAAAAGAATCCAAACTCTGCGTATCTTTACCGTTGATTATCCTTTCTTTCTGATGAAGAAAATAGGCATTCGTAGTATTTAAAGGAGATCTTGAGGAGTACCTCTACCAAGCGACACGACTTAACAGTTCAGTAGGCAGTTATGAGTAGTGTATGAGCGACAAAAATTTTGAGCGCCGTAGATCTGGGAATGAGTCGCATGTGTGTATAATTCGTTATATGAGTGCTCAGGCAAGATTAAAAGAATTTTCAAGCTGAAGTTGCCGAAGACATCTTGGAATTCATCGAAAATCCTCAAGTTGCTCAAGAGTTGCTCAAAAAGGTTATTAGAGATGAGACATGAATTTATGGCTACGACCCTCGGACGCGACAGAATTTTTGATGCTCACACAACTGCGTACCGTTGCTGACTGAACAGCTTGGGTTGTGCCGCTTGGTGGGAATACTCCCCTAGAGATCTTCAAGCATAGTGGAAGGGATAACATCCCTTCAACCATAGCCTCAAGGGAGAGTCTGGCAAACGTTCGCTTGACGTGTGACAAACTGATCACTTCATCCTTGTTTTTTACTGAACGTTAAACAAGAATGACATGAAAATTTTGTCATATAATGGCTGCATCAATCAAAACTTGAACATTATTTTGTCAAACACTCCCTTGAGGGTTCCCCCTAAATACTGAGGGCAATTTTCATAGTGTCAGATCTTATATTCAAGAATCGTCTTAAGTACAGTCTTAAGAAGTCACAAACCAATCATAGGCTTAAGAAGATACAAACCAATCATAAATGATCGATTCTTATTTCAAAATCGTCTTAAGTAATGTCTTAAGACGATCTTGAAATAAGAACAGATTATGAATATCATCTTTGAAAGTTTGTTTTTTACAATGGAAAGAGACAGGATACCTAAGGACAAAGATGTACACAAAGAGCGGGTATTTTTGGGACAGTGTAAAAAAAAAATAAAGTAGAAAGAAAAATACTATTAAATTTTTTACAATAAAATTCTATTTGTTAAAAAAATTTTATAACATAATGTACATAAAATTATTGTACAACGTTATACTAAAAATTTAAATAATATCTTTATGCTTTTTAGTGTTTGCACTTGGTGCATTATTTAGTATTTTACCTTGCTTTGGTGGAATATAAATGATGTTGATATATTATTGAATACATCTGAATTCCTCATTTAATTATTATATTGGAGCACTTTATCAGTCAAGAGAAATATTATTATTTGATTCTATTGCATTTATTCAATATTATACTAAATACAATTTAAAATTAATTGTTCATTTGAACTACAATAACATGACAATCCGTATAACAAGAATATGAATAATTAAAATACAATATAAAAATCTTCATAGTGGATGTCCTACTCCGGTTATGTATAATTGTGAGCCTTATTCAATATATCGTGTCAAAATCGTGTAAAAATAGATTCGTTATTCGGAAAGGACTTGAAATTGTAAATACATTACTCTGCTTAATAGACATCAGCGGTTATCTTATTAAAGAAATCTTGGATGCAGTCA
>NW_012130086.1:3231205-3240140 GCF_000143395.1 Atta cephalotes
TTTACAACCGCGTGCGATTCGTGTATTTGTTTTTTAAACAAATTATTTATCATGCAAGTCTGAAATTAGAATAAAGAAAAAGAGTATTTTGATTTTAATTGCTCATAACTCCGTTAAGAATCAGCGACTGCAATTCAAAAAGAGATTCCTAAAGCTGAAGTTTTGTTCTATCAAATAATATATATAATCGTCAATTTTATTTAAAAAATTTAAAAATACATAGACATAATATAAACGAAGTAGCACGAACTTTTGTTCTAACCTAATATTAACATTTAATTCCGTAGGTACAATGTTTAGTCGTACAGAAGTACTCCATTACATATTCAAAAAAAGATATTATTTCTGTTACAAAAAAGATTCAAAGAATTAATTTTAAATATCGGTAGTACGTTTAATGCATCTTTGGAAGATTTCGCTACGGTAATATTTTGTATAATATATTAGAATATGTATATTTTAGCAGCACCACCTTACACATGAATGAAAAAAAAATATTTATACTCGCAGCTAATGGAAATTTTAATATCTTATTTCATGGTTATATATTTTTTGCAGTAACGAAACAAATATTAATTTAATATTATTATAGTGATCATGGAGATGTAGTTATTATATTGATATTATTCACACTTAGAAAATAGATAGATTTTATTATAATGATATGTATATATGAGTAATTATTTTTATTAAAAAAGGCAAATTAAAGCTATTCAAATAAAAAAAATGTTATTAGGTGTACAACTTTGCTTCCGCCGCTTTGCTTTTCCTATAGATGGCTTTAGCGGTAAGTGGTGGTCGAAATAAATAGATCATAGACGTCATACAATAAACTTGAGCATCTGTCAACATAATCCCATAGAAACATTAGTCGATTTGTGTCTGCACATAAAGTTATTCTCGATTGAAAATGTCAGTTTACGAGTCAAATTCTCGTCATTTGCGGGAGGTTTTAATTTTTTGCTTCAATATGAAGAAATCTGCGGCTGAGGCTCATGGAATGCTCTCAAATACTTATAATGAGGCCGCTATTAATGAAAGAACGTGTCGTGAGTGGTTTCAACGCTTCAAGAACGGTGATTTTGATGTTCAAGGTCATGCTCTGTATTTGGTGGGATCAGTTCGGCGTAGTATATTATGAACTGTTAAAACCGACTGAAACAATCACAGGCGCTCGGTATTGAACGCAATTGATGCCGAGCATTGAAAGACAAACGGCCGCAATACAACGAGAGACACGATAAAGTGATTTTGCAGCATAACAATGCTCGACCCCATGTTGCGAAAGTGGTCAAGACATACTTGGAAACGTTGAAATGGGAAGTCCTACCCCACCCGCCGTATTCTCCAGACGTTGCTGCCTCTGAGTATCACTTGTTTCGATCAATGGCACACGGCCTGGCTGACTAGCACTTCCGGTCTTATGAAGAAGTAAAAAATTGGATCGATTCATGGATAGCCTCAAAAGATGACCAGTTTTTTCGACGCGGGATTCGTACGCTACCCGAAAGATGGGAGAAAGTAGTGGCCAGCGATGGACAATACTTTGAATCATAAATGTATAACCAGTTTTTTACAATAAAGCCTCGCATTTCGGAAAAAAACGGCAGAAGAAAAGTTGTACACCTAATACTTCAAATTTATGCAATCCATCAATTCAATATCATTGTATAAAATTATATAGAGACGTAAACGTCTCTTTTACTTTCGTTGTCTCAATTTTTACATCCCAGAAGCCTCATTTACACTTTTGTCACTCGCTCCATAAATTTAATTTATTTTTACCAAGCTTTTAATATTTTTGCATGCAGAAGATCATTATTAACTCATTAAATTATTACTCTTAACTAATTTATTTTGTAATCAACATTTATATATAATATTTATATAATCAACGTTTATATTTATATAAATATTTAAATTAAAAATTTCATTATATGTATATAATAAATATTATATAATAAATATATAATAAGTATATAATAAATATAAAATCAAATATACATAAAAAATTAAAAATAAAAAGAAAAAGATATTGTCAGAGTATACGGTTTAATAGTAGATGACAAGATAGCTGACATATTATTATACAATATTTAACACATTTGCTAAAAATATTAATCACGTAAATCAATTTTAAAAATTAATAGTATTTTTATACGTATTGATATATAAAATGCAATTTTCATTTTTATATTAGAAACTTTACTAGATATGTTCAGCATCAAATAGATTAAAGTTAAAGACATCTCTCTCAAAGACTAATTGTATGTGTACTTTGTGAGTGCATAGACTAGAATGAAGTTGTAGCATTGAAAAGGAAGAAATGCGCCTGCGTAGTTTTTCTTCAAGTTACTCAGTTTCATGAGAAAGATACATCTGGCGAATTACCTTTAGCGTTAAATCGATCGCATAAATATTTAGAGAGAAATTGAATTAAACGCATTTGGATCTTATAAACTTTTATTACATAATATTAGGCACAATTTACGGAAATTACGTTAAAATTTAGAAAAATAAAGATATAATACAGAATATTCAATTGAATGACAGAAAAAAAGAAGGCATTCGTCGATTTCTTCTACTTTCATAATAATATTTTGAAGCTAACAGAGAAATGACACGTTTAGAATATAGCAATCTCAATAGAATCCTATTGCTTGCTATTGGTTTATGGCCGTACCAACAATCTAAATTTACCCGATTTCAATGTATTTTCTTGTATACTCTTCTGTGGACGGGTATTATATTTCAAGTAAAGCTAGAATATAGAAACAATTGACAGGAGAGTTGTCAAATGGCCACCGGTTGACTAAATTGTATATTATCGATAAATGTTAAGTTTAGTCGTCTTCACATTCAATTTTGATGAAACCAGGCTTATTCGACGCGACTTTACATTAAAAAACGAATGAATCTGGCAGTAAAAAGTGTAATATTGTAATAAAATTACAAAATAAATAAAAAATGTATACAGGTTAAAATTTAATAAGTTACATTTTGTTTTGTGTTTATCAACAGCATTTTAAATGGATCAGGTACAAATTGATGTTAATTTTTTTCATCAATTTAGCTAATAATAATGTATCTAATAATGTATTTTATTCTAAATTTAGTATTTTTATAAGAAAAGATTATTATATTTTACGTTTAATGTACGTACATATTTGCAATAAAATTATTATAATGATTAAATCGATATTTTTCAGGTACAATTTAAGAGACTGCTTGCTTAAATCATACCTTTTGCAGCACGCTAAAAGATTTATAAAATTGATTTGTTATTGATGTAAAGATATAATAATACGTGTTTGAAGCATCGAGCTGCATTTTTCAGTGTTGATTTATATACAAATTAGTCAAATGAAGAAATAGAAAATATAATAAGAAATAACTTAAGTAGTACACGTTCGACAACTCTCCATAATAATCATATTTTTTATAAACAAAACTATACTTTTATTATAACTAAAACTATATTTTTATAGCTGACACCATTAATAACATTTAAACGTACTTTGAATGGTATCATCAAAATGCTGTCTTCCGTATCTTTCTATATAATGTTTATAATACAGTATAGCGCATTTTGTCTCAAGATTAAAGTTGTAAGTTGATATCTTACACAATAGTCATCAAATAGAATTAATCTGTCTATCAAATAAATTTTTATAGCAAACCTATTTGTTTGTATATTTTTATACAAAGATAATATAAGAAATTAATAAAATGATAGGTAAAGAATTTATTAATGCAGCTTGAGTACATACATAATAAATTAAAGGATAACAATGAAATTATTATTGTATACAAATATAGTTACATTGCCAAACGTTACACGGTTATACTTACAGGTAAGACGATATCTGATTCATTTTGCGTGGAATTATACATTTTCTGTTTAGTATCTAATTATGAACATTGTAAACTGTCGAGACAAAAAAAATCGATTTTAGCATATAATTTCGTACGCTTGTATGTATACGACTTATTACTTACGTAAATTAAAGCATATGAGATGCATTTGTGATGAATAGCAAATATGTTAATAATTGAATAAAATAAAAAAATAGCTACTAATTTTATAATGAAACATTTTATAAAAAATTTCATAACAAAGCGTATGAACAAAATAAGATAATCCAATCAATTATCCATTAATTTTGCTGTAAAATTCTATTTTAATAAAATTAAAAATTATTTTATAATGCATGCATACGGTATACATGAAGTGATTTTAGATATTACGAATTTTAATGACAAATCTTTTGCATTTTAGCATTTGGAATTTTTGTATTATTTATTAATATTATATTTCAAATTTGGTATATAGTTAAAGTTGATATATCGATGAATATGTCCCAATCATATCATATACTCTGTACTACTGTGACAGAGTACTTTGTTGATCAAGAAAAGTATTTCTATTGGATTCTGTTACATATGTACACAGTAATATGTACTGGATCGATTATAATGTTGGGAATAGATACAATGCTCATTACATATACTGAGCATATTTGTGGAATATTAAAAATTGCTAGGTATAAATAGACCTAAGAGCATAATAATTTTAATTGTTATATAAAATTTAGATAAAACTCTTGTTTAGAGTAGGAGAGACCAGGGCATAAGAGGCAAATTGGCATTGCGTTCTGTTTATGTATTTATGATAAAGGAAACAATGGAAAATTATCGCAAAATATTTCTTTTATAATAATTATAATTAAATAAATATAAATTTTATAATAGTAATTTTATTATTAGATACTTCTTCCTAAGTTTCATTTAAATCAAATAAGTATAATATTACAATAGAAAAAGAAAAGTCTGATTCAAGAGTAGATAAGTAAATTTTTGAGCAATTCATAATTTCGTATTAATGTTATATAATCTTTCGAAAAGGACATTAATACGAAATTATAAATTGCTCAAAATATGTTTGCGAAAGCAAATCTAAGATGTTAATTAAAAGAAAAGTGTTTGTTAGTGTACAATACTTTATTTTGAGTAACAATTATAATTTGTTATATAATAAATATAATAAATATAATAAAAATAATTAAAATCGGACGTGTGTGCAAGAATGGGATGCGTTAGCTCATATCATAAGAAAAGGATAGGTTAACACGGTGTATCGCACGTGTGAACATTTAATTACAATTTAACAAAATGCTTTATATTTAATATTTTTATATTAAAGATTTTATATTAAAGATTTTTATATTAAATATTTTTATATTAAGATATAATTAAAGTAATTTACACTTACTTTTCTGTAATAACATTTTGCTATTCGATCATTGCAAAATAATTTTGAAAGATACAATTTTTACTGAAAAGTACATATCTATTATGTAATGTTTATTTCTATTATTTTTCTATTATGCTTGTGTTTAATGTAGAGAGTTTATTATAAATAGAAGTATAATTTATACTTAATATTATAGAAGTACAGTTTAAACTGTGATATGTACCAATAACTTACCCCACATATCGGGGCAAATTAATTATGCAGCATATCCGTATTTCATTTATTGGAAAGAAATTATACAGTGTATACAACCATTACTGGTATGAAAAAGTAAAGAAAGCTTGTCTCTATCTTATCTATATTAATATATTTTAATCATAATAATTAATGATTTAAAAAATCTAATGTTGAAATTGTGAAAACTGTACCAACGAGACCTGGTTTCTTCTATTTCGAATCAATCACTTTAACATATGTTGTCAAAATCATGATCCCGAATATCATAAAAAAGATTCTAGTTGTTATTTATTAAAAACTGATTAAAAAAGCTGATAATATGAAGATTTAATTTCATAATTTGAATTTTACAATTAGCTTAAAGATATCACATTATTCACATTATCCTTATTAATATCATTTAATGAATATATTACATTGTAGTGGTGAACAATGTACATTTACTGTAAAATTTACAATATAAAAATGATGACTATGCTCAAGAGACTGTGCTGTAGAGTTTCGTCATTTTATTTTTTATTTTCATCGTTATCCTGCGAATTGCGTTATACAACAGTTTGTTCTGCAATACGCTAGAGATACTGTAGAGAAAACTTCCAATTTCTTTGGCCTATGTAGAAGAGGAGACTTCGCTCTTTCTGCACCTCCACTAACAAATAAATATAATATACATAATTCAAGTCCTATTTTTCATTGAAAACTTGATGTGATTATATTTCCAAAATCTAACTTCTGCTTATAAAGTGAAACGATGTCTACAAATTGTACAGTGCCACATATACTTAGTACATTAGATCACAACTTATTTCTTAAAATACATATGGTGTCAAAAAAACTATGTTCTATTTATAAAACTTTTTTGTTAATAACTTTTTAACGAACGAGCGAAGGCTTTTGACTGTTCTGATTGTTACTTAGCAGAGTATCTTTGACAACATGTGTCAAAGATAAAGTAATCGATGCGGAGTTGACTAGACAAGAGCTTTACTAAAATTTATCTTTATATAGTGCATTACATTAAAAGAAATTAGTGTGGAAATTTTTTAGTAAAAAAATTGTATTACTCAATAAATGGCTATAAAAAAGAAACACATTTGCAGCTATCGTATTGAACATGCAGTAAACATTGATATTCCACGAAATTATGATAAAAAAAAAGTTTTGATGATCAAAAGTATAATTTCTGCCGTAGACATTCATTGTCAAGCTATGAAGTATGTATCTGCGTTTTTTATATCGTGTGATACATTTACTAATATTCACTAATATTTTTTTTTAAGAATGACGAAGTATTTCATGACCACATTCGAAATAATGATATCTTGTTTCACGGGATGTGTAGTAATTTGTTTTAGTTTTAATTTGTATCAAGTAAGTTTATGGTTTTATATAATAATATATGAAGATTGCAATGAAAGTGTTACTAATATCTTTTTCTTACTAATACCGAAATTTTTATAAATATACGTGTACTTAAAAGCAACAAATCAATACCATATATAAATCTTAAAAGCCGCTAAATAATTGTATTATAAAATGATGAATTCAAAACTATATATTTATAAATGCCATAACAAGAAAAATAACGTAAATCATAATCAAACATATTCGATTAAAAAATATAATAACATTGTAGATATACATAATTAATGCAAATTTTTAGAACGTTTGTCATTATAAAGAACATCACAAATCAATTGCCCACATCACATTTGGCACAGTTTGCGCACAAAAATTATTAATTACAGCTCGATTGCCAATAACATGCATTTTGGAGGACTAATAAAAATTTCAGGAATTTAAGTCACATTTGCCTACATATGTTTTTGTCTATAATATATGTGGGCAACCTGTATGTGATTTCGTTTTTGAAATTTTTATTTGTGCGCAAAAGAACATATAAGCAATCGAAGAGTAAAAAAATCTTAATTGTAGAATTGAATAAAATTTGCACGTTATAGATTGATAATTAAAACATAAATACATATGTAGAAGATTGATATTTATTATGTAATATAAAATTTTTCTTAGTTTTTCCAGATAGTATCATCTGAAAACAATAAAACAAATATCAGCGAATCTTTATTATCGTTTATATTTGCGTCTGTATGCATCATGCATATGTTTATAGCCAATTATATCGGACAGAATATAATCGACCACAATAATCATGTATTTATTACTGCGTAAGAGAAACATTTATGTATAGTAATATATGCGATTATTGCTTTTTGCATTTGTTATAACAAACAGAAATTGATCTGCTGTATTTAAATTAGAACATATAATTAATTAAGAATTACAATCATAAGTAAACGATTTGCTATCTGTATATTCAATTCTGTAGGTACAACGTTCAGTGGTATAAAACCCCATTATATGTACAGAGAATGATACTATTTTTATTGCAAAGGAAAGCCAAAAAATTTTCATTAAATATTGGTGGAATATTTGATGCATCCATGGAGGGTTTTGCAACGGTAATATAATATTTTGGGGGATATTTTAATATACATTTACGTACTGATATAATAAAAATATATTTATAATTGCAGCTAATAAAGACTTCCGTATCTTATTTTACAGTCATGCATTCTACACAATGACGAAATAAATATTTATTAATGTATTACTATTACGATGAAAATATAGTTAAAGAAAAAGGATGATAATTGCTTCGAAAATAATAGATTCATTTTTTCAAGATTAAGATACGGATAGATATTTCCCTGTATTACAAAATAAAATTGAAGTTATTTAAATTAAAATAGTGATACTGTTTTCTTTCTGCATATATGCATATCGTGAAATTTTTGAACTTCACATGGAAGACGTACACCCATAAATTACTTCCTCTCCTACATTCAGTTTTTTATGCTGTTTGTTATTCGTACGCAATACTACAATACAAAGCGAGATTCATTTTGCAATAACTACCAATGTTTTATAATTTAATACAGCGTACACATAAAGTAAGATAACTATTCATTTTACAGAAAAATCGAGATTAAAATTATTTCAAACATGCAGTAAAACACATACAGTATACATAGAACAATTTTAGATACTAAGAATTTAAATAACAAATACTTTTTACTTCTTTTTAGTATTTGGAATTTGTAGAATGTTTATTGTTATAATATTAAATTTGATCATTTATAGTTGATGTCACTACAACGAACACGTCTCAATCATATTATTTACTCATTATGAATACCTTGTTGATTAAGAAAAGTATTTCTATTGGATGCTGTTACATATCATTATTATGTATTGGGTCGATTATAATGTTGGATAGATACATTGCTCATTATATATATATTTGTGAAATATTAAAAATTGCTAGGTATGAACATAGATAAAGGAGCATAATAATATTTTAACTGTTATATAAAATTAATAATTAATAAATAAAAAAACGCATTTGCAGCTATTGAACATGCA
>NW_012130086.1:3241848-3245016 GCF_000143395.1 Atta cephalotes
AATCAGATAATTTTAGATAGGAAGAAAAGTATGAGAAAGAAATATAACTTTCCACGCAAAGTAATTTTCACTTCACCTCCCCTCTTGACAAGAGGAGAAAAGTCACCTTACTAAGGGAGCAAGTGAACTGAAAGCCGCTTCGCGTGGAAAGTCGAATGTCCCTTGGCAGAAGGGAAATGGGAGGAAATTCCCTTCGCATGAATAGTCATTATGTAAGCAAGAAAGGGTATAGAATAGGTATAGAATAGTTTTAATAGAATAGTTTTAATATTGTACGTAGCAGAAATAAGATAAAATGATTGAATAAAACAATATTGTTTCGTTTTAAAAAGAATATGTAAAATTGCATATTATAAATTATATATACTTTTTCTTAATTGCAATTAGATTTGACAATATAAGACAATATAAGATTTATAACAAACAAATATTTTTATAACAAATACATCGGAAGAAATTTTAGTATCATGTATATATATAAATTGTATTAAAAAAATTGAAAAATCATTTTTTCATAAAATCTCTCAAAAAAGTTATTATCTTCTAATGGATTTTATTTTGTGTGGATTTTATTTTGATGGAATAATCTATTTAATAATTATCAAGATTTCCACAATAATAGTGACTCTCACTGTATTGTACAAAGCAATTAACCTTTACGTCAATGCATGAGGACACGAATATTCACTTATTAAGTTTTAAATAAAAAAAATTTTATATTGTATTTCGATTTGCGCTTCAAAAATTTTATCCCTTAAGCAAGAAACAGTTTTGCACAGACTTTATTTCATTTTCATTTTTAGCGAAAATCTTCTAAAACACGGTAATAAAAAGGTGAAAAGTTATGCATTGGCAGAAAGGTTAAAGCAAATGTACCAATCATCAATAAGGAAGAATAATAAATCTCTTAATATAGATAAAGGCCAATATTTATAATTTATTCTTATTTCAAAATCATTTTAAGACGTTGATATTATGTAATATTATATCAAGATGTTGACACTCTGATTGATTTATAATATTATAACCAGAGTTGGAAACGTTACCTTAAAAAAATAATGCCTTAATTACAGTTTCTTTTGTTAAAAATAATTTGTTGTTTTAAAAAGTAACACGTTATCGTTACTGTTACTTAAAAAAATGATGAATCGTTACTTTTCAGGAAATTGTTGAGTTTAGGTTTCATACGATATTGATAAAGTTAGATTCATTTGATACGTTTTTGCACAAAAAAACGACCAAATCTGGAAACAATCGTCAGGAGCTAAAATCAACAATTATGGAATTTAAATTAAATGTTAAATGATTATTTATTTATTTACATTAGGGTCCCCCTCCCCCTATCAATGATCTTGACTTTGACATATGTTGTGAAGATCATGATCCTGAGTAACCTCCAGCAAGTTTTAGCCGTCGCTCGTTATTTTTTATTAATTGTCAAAGTTATTAACTGTCAAAGTTAGTAATTTTTCCCTTTTTTATGAAAAGTGTCAGATAACTCTAGGCAGGCAGAGAAGTATGGAATGAATCGATTAAAGAATACGACTTTCCACACGAAGCGAGTTCCATCCCACTTTCTCCCCACTAAGAATCATTCGACTTTTTACGCGAAGCAAGGTACCTAAATGAAGAGGTTCTCTCTTGACAAAGAAGAAGATGAAAATCGTTTTGCATAAAAAGTCATACGCTCTTTATGACAGGTAGTAGGTGGGGTGGAACTCGCTTTGCGTGGAAAATCGTAAAATATATTTTGAAACAGAAAATTTCTTTATCAAGTAGAAAACATTATTTAAATAGTCTTTTTATAATTTTAATGAACTTTTAACTTTTTAATGAATAATGAACGACGGTTACTCAAAGTCTTAACCTTGACATATATCGAACATATATCGAAGTCAAAATCATTGAAGGGAGGGAGAATCCCATACGGGAGATCATGATCACTGGATAGAAATATATATATATATATATATATATAGGTGTATATATTAGAATAATGGTTGCTGACTGAATAGCTTGGGTTGTGCCGCTTGGTGGAGATACTCCCCTAGAGACCTTCAAGCATAGTGGAAGGGATAACATCCCTTCAACCATAGCCTCAAGGGAGAGTCTGGCAAACGTTCGCATGACAATGTATGGTAAACTGATCATTTCATCCTTGTTATTTACTGAATGTCAAACAAGAATGACATGAAAATTTTGTCATATAATGGCTGCATCAATAAAAATTTGAACATTGTTTTGTCAAACACTCCCTTGAGGGTTTCCCCTAAATACTGAGTATTTAGCAGTTTTCATAGTGTCAGATCTTATATTCAAGAATCGTTTTAAGTACAGTCTTAAGAAGTCACAAACCAATCATAGGCTTAAGAAGTTACAAACCAATCATAGATGGTCGATTCTTATTTCAAAATCGTCTTAAGTAGTGTCTTAAGACGATCTTGAAATAAGAACAGATTGTGAATATCATCATTGAAAGTTTATTTTTTACAATGGAAAGAGACAGGATGCCTAAGGACAAAGATGTACACAAAGAGCGGGTATTTTTGGGACAGTTTTAGTATATTTGCTAATGGCAAAGTGTAAAAAAAAAAATAAAGTAGAAAGAAAAATACTATTACATTTTTTACAATAAAATTCTATTTGTTAAAAAAATTTTATAACATAATGTACATAAAATATTGTACAACGTTATACTGAAAATTTAAATGATATCTTTATGCTTTTTAGTGTTTGCACTTGGTGCATTATTTAGTATTTTATCTTGCTTTGGTGGAATATAAATGATGTTGATATATTATTGAATACGTCTGAATTCATTTAATTATTATATTGGAGCACTTTATCAGTCAAGAGAAATATTATTATATGATTTTATTGCATTTATTCAATGTTATACTAAATACAATTTAAAATTAATTGTTCATTTGAACTACAATAACAATCCGTATAACAAGAATATGAATAATTAAAATACAATATAAAAATCTTCATAGTGGATGTCCTACTCCGGTTATGTATAATTGTGAGCCTTTATTCAATATATCGTGTAAAAATCGTGTAAAAATAAATGTTTCGTTATTCGGAAAGGACTTGAAATTGTAAATACATTACTCTGCTTAATAGACATCAGCGGTTATCTTATTAAAGAAATCTTGGATGCAGTTG
>NW_012130086.1:3245036-3252920 GCF_000143395.1 Atta cephalotes
TTCACAACCGCGTGCGATTCGTGTATTTGTTTTTTTAAAAAATTATTTATCATGCAAGTCTGAAATTAGAATAAAGAAAAAGAGTATTTTGATTTTAATTGCTCATAATTCCGTTAAGAATCAGCGACTGCAATTCAAAAAATAGATTCCTAAAGCTGAAGTTTTGTTCTATCAAATAATATATATAATCGTCAATTTGATTTAAAAAATTTAAAAATATATAGACATAATAAAAACGAAGTAGCACTACGAACTTTTGTTCTAACCTAATATTAACATTTAATTCCGTAGATACAATGTTCAGTCGTACAGAACTCCGTTACATATTAAAAAAAAAATATTATTCCTGTTACAAAAAAGATTCAAAGAATTAATTTTAAATATCGGTAGTACGTTTAATGCATCTTTGGAAGATATCGCTACGGTAATATTTTGTAATAATATATTATAATATGTATATTTTAGCAACACCACTTTAAATACATATGGATGAAAAAAGAATATTTATAATTGCAGCTAATGGAAATTTTAATATCTTATTTCATATATATTCTTTGCAGTAACGAAACAAATATTAATTTAATATTATTATAGTGATCATGGAAATGTAGTTATTATAATGATATTATTCACACTTAGAAAATAGATAGATTTTAAACATAATGATATGTATATATGAGTAATTATTTCTACTAAAAAGGGAAAATTAAAGCTATTCAAATAAAAAAATTGTTACTTCAAATTTATGCAATCCATCAATTCAATATCATTGTATAAAATTATATAGAGACGTAAATGTCTCTTTTACATTTCGTTGTCTCAATTTTTATATCCCAGAAGCTTCATTTACACTTTTGTCACTCACTCCATAAATTTAATTTATTTTTACCAAGCTTTTAATAAAACTTCTTGCATGCAGAAGATCATTATTAACGCATTAAATTATTATTCTTAACTAATTTATTTTGTAATCAACATTTATATAAATATTTAAATTAAAAAATTTCATTATATGTGCATATAATAAATAATGAATCAAATATACATAAAAAATAAAAAATAAAAAGGAAAGATATTGCCAGTAGAGTACACGGTTTAATAATAGATGATAAGAGAGCTGACATATTAATATTTAATATATTTGCTAAAAATATTAATCATGTAAATCACAATTTTAAAAATTAGTAGTGCTACGTATTGATATATAGAATGCAATCATTTTTATATTAGAAATTTTATAGATATGTTCAGCAATCAGATAGATTAAAGTTAAAGACATCTCTCTCAAAGACTAATTGTATGTGTACTTTGTGAGTGCGTAGACTAGAATGAAGTTCTAGCGTTGAAAAGGAAGAAATGCGCCTGCGTGGTTTTTCTTCAAGTTACTCAGTTTCATGAGAAAGATACATCTGGCGAATTACCTTTAGCGTTAAATCGATCGCATAAATATTTAGAGAGAAATTGAATTAAACGCATTTGGATCTTATAAACTTTTATTACATGATTAGGCATCACAATTTACGGAAATTGCGTTAAAATTTAGAAAAATAAAGATATAATACAGAATATTCAATTGAATGACAGAAAAGAAGAAGGCATTCGTCGATTTCTTCTACGTTCATAATAATATTTTGAAGCTAACAGAGAAATGACACGTTTAGAATATAGCAATCTCAATAGAATCCTATTGCTTGCTATTGGTTTATGGCCGTACCAACAATCTAAATTTACCCGATTTCAATGTATTTTCTTGTATACTCTTCTGTGGACGGGTATTATATTTCAAGTAAAGCTAGAATATAGAAACAATTGACAGGAGAGTTGTCAAATGGCCACCGGTTGACTAAATTGTATATTATCGATAAATGTTAAGTTTAGTCGTTTTCACATTCAATCTTGATGAAACCAAGCTTATTCGACGCGACTTTACATTAAAAAACGAATGAATCTGGCAGTAAAAAAGTGTAATATTGTAATAAAATTACAAAATAAATAAAAAATGAATACAGGTTAAAATTTAATAAGTTACATTTTGTTTTGTGTTTGTCAACAGCATTTTAAAAGGGTCAGGTATAAATTGATGTTAATTTTTTTCATCAATTTAGCTAAAAATAATGTATCTAATAATGTATTTTATTCTAAATTTAGTATTTTTATAAGAAAAGATTATTATATTTTACGTTTAATGTACGTACATATTTGCAATAAAATTATTATAATGATTAAATCGGTATTTTTCAGGTACGATTTAAGAGATTGATTGCTTAAATCGTACTTTTTGCAGCACGCTACAAGCACGCTTTTTTATAAAATTGATTTGTTATTGATGTAAAGATATAATAATACGTGTTTGAAGCATCAAGCTGCATTTTTCAATGTTGATTTATATATAAATTAGTCAAATGAAGAAATAGAAAATATAATAAGAAATAACTTAAGTAGTACACGTTCGACAACTCTCCATAATAATCATATTTTTTATAAACAAAACTATATTTTTATTATAAGTAAAACTATATTTTTATAGCTGACACCATTAATAACATTTAAACGGACTTTGAATGCTATCATCAAAATGCTGTCTTCCGTATCTTTCTATATAATGTTTATAATACAGTATAGCGCATTTTGTCTCAAGATTAAAGTTGTAAGTTGATACTTACACAATAGAATCAAATAGAATTAATCTGTCTATCAAATAAATTTTTATAACGAACCTATTTGTTTGTATATTTTTATACAAAGATAATATAAGAAATTAATAAAATGATAGGTAAAGAATTTATTGATGCAGCTTGAGTATATACATAATAAATTAAAGGATAACAATGAAATTATTATTGTATACAAATATAGTTATATTGCTAAACGTTACACGGTTATACTTACAGGTAAGACGATATCTGATACATTTTGCGTGGAATTACAAATTTTCAGTTTAGTATCTAATTATAAACATTGTAAACTGTCGAGACAAAAACAATCGATTTTAGCATACAATTTCATCATATTTTCATACACTTGTATGTATACGACTTATTACTTGCGTAAATTAAAGCATATGAGATGTGCATTTGTGATGAATAGCAAATATGTTAATAATCGAATAAAATAAAAAAATTCTACTAATTTTATAATGAAATATTCTATAAAAAATTCCATAATAAAACGTATAAACAAAATAAGATAATCCAATCAATTATCCATTAATTTTGCAGTAAAATTCTATTTTAATAAAATTAAAAATTATTTTATAATGCATGCATATATGAAGTGATTTTAGATATTACGAATTTTAATGATAAATTTTTTTGCATTTTAGCATTTGGAATTTGTGCATTATTTATTATTATATATCAAATTTGGTATGTAGCTAAAGTTGATGTGTCGATGAATACATCCCAATCATATCATATATTCTGTACTACTGTGATAGAGTACTTTGTTGATCAAGAAAAGTATTTCTATTGGATTCTGTTACATATGTACACAGTAATATGTACTGGATCGATTATAATGTTGGGAATAGGTACAATGCTCATTACATATATTGAGCATATTTGTGGAATATTAAAAATTGCTAGGTACAAATAGATCTAAGAGCATAATAATTTTAATTGTTATATAAAATTTAAGTAAAACTCTTGTTTAGAGTAGGAGAGACCAGGGCATAAGAGGCAAATTGGCATTGCGTTCTGTTTATGTATTTATGATAAAGGAAACAATGGAAAAATTACCGCAAAATATTTTTTTTATAATAGTTATAATAAATATAAATTTTATAATAGTAATTTTATTATAGATTCTTCTCTAAGTTTCATTTAAATCAAACAAGTATTACAATAGAAAAAGAAAAGTCTGATTCAAGAGCAAATAAGTAAATTTTTAGCAATTCATAATTTCGTATTAATGTTATGTAATCTTTCGAAAAGGACATAATATGAAATTATTAATTGCTCAAAATATGTTTGCGAAAGCAAATCTAAGATGTATTAATTAAAAGAAAAATGTTTGTTAGTGTACAATACTTTATTTTGAATAACAATTATAATTTATTATATAATAAAAATAATTAAAATTAGACGTGTGTGTGCAGGAATGTGATGCGTTAGCTCATATCATAAGAAAAATTTAGGTTAGGTTAAGTTAGGTGTACCGCAGGTGTGAACATTTAATTACAACTTAATTATAACAAAATGCTTTATATTTAATATTTTTTATTAAATAAGATATAATGAAAATAATTTACACTTATTTTTCTGTAACAACATTTTGCTATTTGATCATTGCAAAATAACTTTGAAAGATACAATTTATATTGAAAAGGATGTATCTATTATGTAATGTTTATTTCTATTACATTTCTATTATGCTTGTGTTTAATGTAGAGTTTATTATATATAGAAGTACAATTTATACTGTGATATGTACCAATAATTTACCTCACATATCGGGGCAAGTTAACTACAATGCAGCATATCCATATTTCATTTATTGGAAAGAAACTATACAGTTTATAGAACCATTACTGGTATGAAAATGTAAAGAAAGCTTGTCGCTATCATATTAATATATCTTAATCATAATAATTAATGATTTAAAAAATCTAATGTTGAAACTGTGAAAACTGTACTAACGAGACCCGGACTCTTCTATTTCTAATCAATCACTTTACAATATGTTGTCAAACTCATCCCGAATATTATATAAAAGATTCTAGCTGTTATTTAAAAACTGATTAAAAAAGTTGATAATATGAAGATTTAATTTCATAATTTGAATTTTACAATTAATTTAAAAATATCACATTATTCACATTATCCTTATTGATATCCTTATTGATTTAATGAACATATTACATTGGAGTGGTGAACAATGTACATTTACTGTAAAATTTACAATATAAAAATGATAACTATGCTCAAGAGACTGTGCTGTAGAATTTCGTCACTTTTATTTTCGTCGTTACAATTCTACGAATTGCGTTATACAACAGTTTGTGCTGCAATACGCTAGAGATACTGTAGAGAAAACTTCCAATTTCTTTGGCCTATATAGAAGAGGAGACTTCGCTCTTCCTGCATCTCCACTAACAAATAAATATAACATAATTCAAATCGTATTCTTCATTAAAAACTTGATGTCATTATATTTCCAAAATCCAACTTCTGCTTATAAAGCGAAACGATGTCTACAATTGTACAGTGCCACACATATACTGTTAGCACACATTTAGTCACAACTTATTTCTTAAATACATATGGTGTCAAAAAAACTATGTTCTATTTATAAAACGTTTTTGTTAATAATTTTTTAACGAGCGAAAGCTTTTGACTCTTCTGATTGTTACTTAGCAGAATATCTTTGACAACATGTATAAAAGGTAAAGTAATCGATGCGGATTGACTAGACAAGAGCTTTACTAAAATTTATCTTTATATAGTGCATTACATTAAAAGAAGTTAGTGTGGAAATGTTTTAGCAAAAAAAATGTTGTATTACTCAATAAATGGTTATAAAAAAGAAACACATTTGCAGCTATCGTATTGAACATGCAGTAAATATTGATATTCCACGAAATTACGATAAACAAAAAATTTTAATGATCAAAGGTATAATTTCTGCCGTAGACATTCATCGTCAAGCTATGAAGTATGTATCTGCGTTTTTTATATCGTGTGATACATTTACTAATATTCACTAATATTTTTATTTTTAAGAATGACGAAGTATTTCATGACCACATTCGAAATAATGATATCTTGTTTCACGGGATGTGTAGTAATTTGTTTTAGTTTTGATTTGCATCAAGTAAGTTCATGGTTTTATATAATAATATATGAAGGTTGCAATGAAATTGTTACTAATATCTTTTTCTTACTAATACCGAAATTTTTATAAATATACGTATATTTAAAAGCAACAAATCAATACCATATATAAATCTTAAAAGCCGCTAAATTGTATTATAAAATGATGAATTCAAAACTATATATTTATAAATGCCATAACAAGAAAAATAACGTAAATCATAATCAAACATATTCGATTAAAAAGTATAATAACATTGTAAATATACATCATTAATGCAAATTTTTGGAACGTTTGTTTTATTAAGGACATTACAAATCAATTGCCCACATCACATTTGGCGACAGTTTGCGCACAATATTATTAACTACAGCTCGATTGCCAATAACATGCATTTTTTGAGAACTAATAAAAATTTCAGGAATTTAAGTCACATTTGCCTACATATATTTTTGTCTATAATATATGTGGGCAAACTGTATGTGATTTCGTTTTTGAAATTTTTATTTGTGCGCAAAAGAACATATAAGCAATCGAAGAGTAAAAAAATCTTAGTTGTAAAATTGAGTAAAATTTGCACGTTATAGATTGATAATTAAAACATAAATACATATGTAGAAGATTGATATTTACTATGTAATATAAAATTTTTCTTAGTTTTTCCAGATAGTATCATCTGAAAACAATAAAACAAATGTCAGCGAATCTTTATTATCGTTTATATTTGCGTCTGTATGCATCATATACATGTTTATAGCCAATTATATCGGACAGAATATAATCGATCACAATAATCATGTATTTATTACTGCGTAAGAGAAACATTTATGTTTTGTAATATGTGCGATTATTGCTTTTTGCATTTGTTATAACAAACAGAAATTGATCTGCTGCATTTAAATTAGAACATATAATTAATTAAGAATTACAATCATGGGTAAGCGATTTGCTATCTGTATATTCAATTCTGTAGGTACAACGTTCAATGGTATAAAACCCCATTATATATACAGAGAATGATACTATTTTTATTGCAAAGAAAAGCCAAAGAATTTTCATTAAATATTGGTGGAATGTTTGATGCATCCATGGAGGGTTTTGCAACGGTAAAATAATATTTTGGGGGATATTTTAATATACATTTACGTACTGGTATAATAAAAATATATTTATAATTGCAGCTAATAAAGGCTTCCGTATCTTATTTTACAGTCATGCATTCTACACAATGACAAATAAATATTTATTAATTTATTACTATTACAATGAAAATATAGTTAAAGAAAAAGGATGATTGCTTCGAAAATAATAGATTCATTTTTTCAAGATAGAGTACAGATAGATATTTCCCTATATTACAAAATAAAATTGAAGTTATTTAAATTAAAATAGTGATACTGTTTTCTTTCTGCATATATGCATATCGTGAAATTTTTGAGCTTCACAGGAAGACGTACACCCCTAAATTACTTCCTCTCCTACATTCAGTTTTTTATGCTGTTATTCGTACGCACTACAATACAAAGCGAGATTCATTTCGCAATAACTACCAATGTTTTATAATACAGCGTACACATAAAGTAAGATAGCTATTCATTTTACAGAAAAATCGAGATTAAAATTATTTCATACATATAGTAAAACACATACAGTATACATAAAACAATTTTAGATACTAAGAATTTAAATAACAAATACTTTTTAGTATTTGGAATTTGTATAATATTTATTGTTATAATATTAAATTTGATCATTTATAGTTGATGTCAATACAACGAACACGTCTCAATCATATTATTTACTCATTATGACAGAATACCTTGTTGATTAAGAAAAGTATTTCTATTGGATGCTGTTATATATGTACACATCATTATTATGTATTGGGTCGATTATAAAGTTGGATAGATACATTGCTCATTATATACATATTTGTGAAATATTAAAAATTGCTAGGTATGAACGTAGATATAGGAGCATAATAATATTTTAACTGTTATATAAAATTAATAATTAATAAATAAAAAAAACCCGTTTGCAGCTATCGCATTGAACATGCAGTTGATATTCCAC
>NW_012130086.1:3254356-3263003 GCF_000143395.1 Atta cephalotes
AGTCAGATAATTTTAGATAGGGAGAAAAGTATGAGAAAGAAATATAACTTTCCACGCGAAGTAATTTTCACTTCACCTCTCCTCTTGACAAGAGGAGAAAAGTCACCTTACTAAGGGACCAAGTAAACTGAAAGCCGCTTCGCGTGGAAAGTCGAATGTCCCTTGGCAGATGGGAAATGGGAGGAAACTCCCTTGTCATTATGTAAGCAAGAAAGGATATAGAATAGTTTTAATATTGTATGTAGCAGAAATAAGATAAAACGATTGACAAAACAATATTGTTTCGTTTTCAAAAGAATATGTAAAATTGCATATAAAATGATATTTATATATATAATTAATATATATAATATTATATTATTAATATTATATTATATATATATAATAATTATATATATAAATATTATAAATTATATACTTTTTCTTAATTGCAATTAGATTTGACAATATAAGACAATATAAGATTTATAACAAACAAATATTTTTATAACAAACACATCGAAAGAAATTTAGTATGATGTATACATACAAATTGTATTGTGCACCATTAAAAAAATTGAAAAATCATAAATTTCATAAAATCTCTCAAAAAATTTATTATCTTCTAATGGATTTTATTTTGTGTATTGATGGAATAATCTATTTAATAATTATCAAGATTTCCACAATGATAGTGACTCTCACTGTATTGTACAAAGCAATTAACTTTTATGTCAATGCATGAGGACATACGAATATTCACATATTAAGTTTTAAATAAAAAAAATTTTATATTGTATTTCGATTTGCGCTTCAAAAATTTTATCCCTTAAGCAAGAAACAGTTTTGCACAGACTTTATTTCATTTTCACTTTTAGCGAAAATCTTGTAAAACACGGTGTAAAAAGGTGAAAAATTATTCATTGGCAGAAAGATTAAAGCAAATGTACCATTCATTAAGGAAGAGTAATAAATCTCTTAATGTAGATAAAGGTCGATATTTATAATTCATTCTTATTTCAAAATCATTTTAAGACGTTGATATTATGTAACATATTAAGACGTTGACATTCTGATTGATTTATAATATTATAACCAGAGTTGGAAACGTTATCTTAAAAAAATAATGCTTTAATTACAGTTACTTTTTGTTAAAAATAATTCGTTGTTTATTAGTTATTTATTTTAAAATGTTTTTTAAATTTATTTTAAAATCGTTACTATTACTTAAAAAAATGATGAATCGTTACTTTTTCGTTACTTTGACTACATATATCAAAGTTAAAATCATTGGGAGGAGGGAGAATCCCATAGGGGAGATCATGATCAGTGGACTATAGGTGTAAATATTAGAATAATCGAGGTTAAAAAACAAAACATGCGAGACACGCGTAACGTAAGTCTAAACACGCAGCAATGATTGCTGCTCAATCTGCTGTAACATCTCGTTGCGACACACATCTATACGATGGAAGTTGAGCTACAATTTTTAAAAATCGTACACCTAGTTATAATATAAATATAATATAAATATTTTTATTCTTAAAGTTTTTGTTTTACAATCATATATGATTGTTTGAGATATTTGATTTCTGTTTAGATAGTACAATTTTTATACTTAATAAAGTCCAACAAATTTTTTTTGTTTGTCTTTGTTATTGTATATTGTTAATGTTTTTAAAAAAGGAACGGATGGGAGATAGTAGGTTAACCACAGCATGAGGGTGTGACTCATTTAGATTGCGTTCGGAAACATTACACGAGTGTGTCTCCATGTATCATCTTATCCTTGTTTAACATTGGGTGAACAAACAAGGATAAAATGATACGCGGGGGCATTCGAATGATCCGCACGCAGTTCATGTGACTCTTATATATAATACTTACCAATATTTCATTTCTTTAAAGAGATTTACCTCAATGATAAATGTTATAAGTTTATTTCCCTCGTATCTAATCTCGATAAAACTAGACTCATTCGATGTGTTTTTGCACAAAACGAACGAATTTAGCAAAAGGAAGCACATTGTTCTGCAAAGCGAATGTATTGTGTTTAAAATATATTTTTATGAAAGTTTTATTAATATGTAGCCAAAGATAAACTTAAAACATTAATTTTCATTTTAATTATTTTTATTAGTCAAATTACTTTATAACATTAGTCACCTTACTCCGGTCTCGGGACTAATTGAATCAGATGGAACACATTAGAAAATGCATTTTTTTTCACATTATCAGTTTCCCTTTATTATTAAAATATTATTAGATAATCAAATGTATGTAGTAATTGGTGCAGAATTTATTTTTTTGATAAATCTCTTAGTTACTAAATATTGTTTTTAGACATTAATTAAGCCATTATTAAGAATATATTTCAAGATTCATTTGCAGTACTGAAAATCTGTAGTATATATATATGTAATGTAAATACAAATTTCAATTTTCAATTCTCATAGAATGCAGTCTAAAATATAAAATATAAAATATTTGTTAAGAAATAAAAATGAGAAAATAAACATTTTATATTATTTGTATTATATATAATAAAGGATTATTATAAATAATAATATAATATATTAATCCTTTATTATATAATCCTTTATTATACAAAAAAATTGCAAAAAAATGTTAAATTGCAAATATATATTTATGCAAACATTAAAAAAAATTTTAAGTATTTTGATTATTTATTATAACGATGATACAATTTGGATAACTAAAAATGTATTTTCAAGGAAAAAAGCGAAACATCTTTCAGTAATATCGAGATATAATTCCATATGGCCATCCAATAAAAATTAAAATAACGATAAAAGGACTGAATCGTTACCGTTACCATCGCAAACAGAAAAAAGTAATAATCATTACCGAAAAAAAATAACGAAAAAATAACAGCATTACAAGTAACGCGTTACTTCTCAACTTTGATTATAACGATCTATAGACAATCTTAAAAAACAGTCTATAAGTACAAATTATAAACGTGTTAATGTATATTCACGTATTGTATTATCATTACATATCAGTGTAGACAGTATAGTTAGTAAGTGCTGTGTATCAAAATTTTAATACAATGATAAGAAAAGACGCATGTCATATTACTGCACGACACGATATTATACGCGAATATACAAGCAACATTACATATGTTTTTTTTAAGAATTAATATATTATATTATTATTTTTAATCACAAAAAATTGTGAAATTGTGTAAACATTATTTACTTGCAGTTGACACCATTAATAATGTTAAAATATACTTCGAATTTTCTTACCAAGACGCTGGCTAGTGTATTTTTCTGTATAATATTCACAGTAAAGTACTATGTATCTCATCTTAAAATTAAAAGTGTAAGTTGATGATTTATAAAGTATCCATAAAATGAGATAATCTATCATATAGCAAAAAATATTTTTAATGTGAACAAAGATTATACTGAAATCCAATAACAGATTAAAAATGATATGATGGACCCTTTATATTATATATTTAATAATTTAAAAGATGAAAACGAAATTAATATTATAAAAAAATATCATCGTATTGCGAAACGTTATACAGTTGTGTTTATGGGTGAGACAATATTTATTGATTTCCGCCAGTAAATATTGGATTAGGGAAAAAGTCCTTTTACAAGTTGGCAAAAAGACTTTTTTAGCGATCCATATATTCTATTTTTTTTTAAACTGGCAAATTATATTACTTGATAGAGCAATGTTTCAACTTTAAGAATCTATATTTTTAATTGCGATAAGATTTTTAACGATGTTATGAGCAATAAAATCAGATCTTTTTACTGTTCCTTTTTATTTAATCCACGAATAAATGATAAACAAAAAATCATAGGAATATTTTTAAAACCCAATTTTATAGGAAAAGTTTCAAGCTTTTATGATACATAGTAGAAAATTTGCGTAAATTTTTTGGGCACGCTATAGACTTAAAAGTGAAAAGGAAATTTTTAATTTTTTTCAGCTCATTTTCAATATGTAAAAATTACAAAATTCACATAAATTAACAAAAAATATAGTAATAACAAAAGTAGAGATTTCAAGCTTTAAAACTCTTTTTCTAAATTTAAATTTTGATTATTTTTAACGAAGATATTGAGGAAAAGTCTTTTTACAAGCTTGTGAAAGGACTTTTGCCTAATTCAATATATATTTAATTTAATATACAAGAAATCAAGTCGAGAAAGAGAAAGCGATTTTAGTGTTATATGCTTTCATATATGAATATTTATATGAGTTATTATATAAATCTATTAAAACACTAATTATAAATCATAAATATGCGATAAATATTATAATATTTGCGATAAATAGAAAATATGTTTATAAATCGAAAATAGAAAAATGGTCATTAATTTTTAAATTTTAATACTATTTTGTATTAAAAAAGTACATCATAATATAACGTTACACATTAGGAATTTAAATGATACTTTTATGCATTTTAGCAATTATTGTTTGTGTAATGCCGACTTGTATTGTAACTCATTTTTTGTACATAGCTGACAGTAATGTACCGATAAATGCATCTGAACCACAATGTTTCATTATGGTGGTATACTTTATTAATAAAAAAAATATTTCTATTTGATTCTGTTGTATGTGTACGCAATATTTTGTATCATGTTGATTATAATTGTAGGAACAGGTGCAGTGCTCATTACATATTTTCAATATATCTGTGGAATATTTAAAATTGCTAGGTAGGAACAGACATGCACATAAATGAACATTTTCTATAACAATTTAATAATTCATACTATTATACAAAATTTATTATATCTATATAAATTAAAAAAAGTTCTTATAAAAGTTCGGTTTACTGAAAAATTGTTATTTAAAAAGTTGTTACATAATTACAATGCAAACATTTATTCAGTTATCGTATTGAGCATGCAATAAATGTCGAAATTCATCGGCAAAATATTGCGTTAAAAAATAATAGTTTGATGACCGAGGGCTTAATTTGTGCCATAGATATTCATCGTCAAGCTATGAAGTTTGTATTTACATTAATAATAATATTTACATTAATAATATATATAGTATTTACATTAATAATATTCGTACAATACATTTAATTAATGATATTTCTTTTTTTTTAAGATTATCAAACAACTTTTTATTTATATTCGAAAAAACGTCATTTTTATTAACCGCCTGTTGTGTTGTTTGCATAAGCCTGAATTTGTTTCAAGTAAGTTTTCAATTTCGTGTATGTATAATAATGAGAGTTGTATCAAAATTACGTGTTTTTAATGATTTCACATATATTACACAAATGACAAAAATAAAAGTTATAAATCTTCACAATAAAAGACAATAAATCACAAATGATGAATGTAGAACTAGATGCGTCTAGATGTTTTAACAAGAATAATAACATAAAGAATAAACAAACAGGTAATCTCTCACAAAACCTAGTGTTGCAGGTACAAATGTTATGTCCGCGCGTGCCGATATCGTGCCATTTTCGAGCAAATCGAGTTGAAGTTAAGGATGTTCTGGCTATATAGTCCCAGACAAAAATTATTTAAATTTGAAATTGATGAAATTCTATATTTTATAAATTAAAATATGCGCCGTATCGTATATAGAATCTAAATAATGTCAATTAATGTGATATTTGGTATTATAAATGAATATATTTGTATTTCTGTCGGTAAAACTTTTGGACGTGAATTTTCCTTGAAATCAACTGTAAGAAACGAAAGACATGCTACATATTACTAACATTTAAAGTATATCAGACATCACATGGTACTTAAAAATCAAAAAGATATGTAAATTAATTTTCGTACTATTGACATATTTTAAGCAGGCGAAGTATGTTGTGTCCTTATTCGAAATTTTGCTTTATTATCATTAATATTATCATTAATATCTTGATGATAAATTAGTAAATCGATATGAATTTTCTTTTTAGAAACGTTGCTCAATATTTTATTTATTCACAAAATTTTAGAATATTGCTTTTTTTATAATTTTATTGATATAAATGGAAATATGCTGCTGCTCGGTGGAAATAAATTACTGAAATCGCTGAAAATCTCTAAAATCTATCAATTAATTTATATAAATTATATTAAAATGGATCAACTAATACAGATTTCAACGCTTTTAGTGCTTTATTTCCATCAGGAGTATTTTACAAGAACTTATGCAAAATTAAATTGGATAACTCGTAAACTAAATAGAGAATCGACTTCAGGACTTACATAGATCTTCAGATAATAAAATAGAATCAATTTATTAAATTTTCGAGTTATTATCAGTATTAGAACGTTAGCGCCAGTACATCCTTAAATCATCAGCAATACAAAGATTGAAGAGCACGCTAAGACGACGAACAGTCAAACAGATGTTGCCCATAGATTTTGTGTTTGAGCCATTGCTACGGATGTATTTTGACCGCTTCCCTTAGGTCACACACGTCCAAATAAACTTGTCAAGTCTGCTTGTATAAAGCACTTGTGTGAATTTTTTTTTGAATGTGTATGCCAGAAAAGAATTGCACATTTATTTTGGCTTGCACAAATGACTTGAGCAAATACGAAAATTCATTTTATATGCTTACTCAAATGACTTGCACAAGTAAATCGGAGCGTATGTGGCACGCTTAAATTCTAATCAGAATGTCTGTTCGCTTACTCATTTGGACTCAACACCTTCGTTTTCTCTTTTTTCAACATCTGAATTTATATTTACGTACTTTTAAATGTAAAAATTCTTGAGGATTTCAAGCAACGCGAAGAGATCTTAATTATTAAGCTTAATTCGTGTTTAGTCATAATAACAATCACTTTCCTCGATTCGCTCGGAAACGACACAGCACGGGCATCGACACGGTACGGGCCAGACATAACAATATAATTTATACAAACTACTACTTTTAATGAATCGAAACTATGCCGAAATTTTAATAAGCATTATTAATAAAAATCTACGTAATTTTAGAACAACAATCATAATTTTATATAAAAATTGGATGTATTTATACTTGGGTTTAAAATGTAAACGCGAGCTTTATAACAATTTGCATTGTTTGTGTATAAAGTATTTATCATCTTAATTTTACAAATGAAGAAAATTTGTGTATTTATGGAATGATAGTAAAAATATTAAAATGGTAAACAGTATTACGTTAAAATAACTGATCATTTAAAATATTTTTTTCAGCTCTTTCAGATAGCATTATCTAAAAATAATTTCTTTGAATTTATAAGTCCATTGATGTGTGTGTCAATAATCACTTTCTATGTATTTATTGCCAATAATATAGGGCAGAATATAATTGAACATAACACTCACATATTCGACACTGCGTAAGAAAAACATTTTTATAAGAGAAACTGTATGAACATTTTTTCAGGTTTTTCCTGAATAAACAATAGATGTATATACAGGATGTCTGGAAATAATCGCCAAATATTTCATAGGCAGATAGAGCGGACTAAATTGAGTCGAAAAGTCCTCTAAATTTCCCCAATAGTTAATGAGTTTATTAATCCTTAAAGATAGCCGAATACGCGCGCTCGCCCGGCCTGCGAAATGTATATGCCTACCGATCGCTTGACGCGCGAGCCTTGGGAGTTGGGGATTGGCTGGCAAGCGCCCCATGCCGCGCACATCGCCGCAAGCCTCCGTAACTCGAATGATGCGCTTGCCAGGTTATCCCCCCGCTCCTCTCGGCTCGTGTGCCAAGCGATCGGTAGGCGTATACACAGTAGTATTCGGCTATCTTTAAGGATTAATATCTCGTTAATTATTGGGGAAACTTACAAAATGGTAGAGAACTTTTCGACTTAGTTTAGTCCGCTTTATCTGCCCATGAAATATTTGGCGATTATTTCCAGACTTGTATATGTCAGAAACATTGATGTATTTTATATTAAATAATGTATTTAATGTATTTTATATCGATAACATATAACTTGAAAATAATTAATAAAACATTCCTATTTAAAAATAGCGACCTATAATATATATATATATTTCACTCCATAGGTACAATGTTCAATGGTACAGAACCTCATTACATATGCAAAGAATGATACTATTCCTACTGCAAAGAAGATCAAAGAAATTAACTTTAAGTATCGGTGGAGTATTTGATGCATCTTTGGAAGGTTTCGCCATGGTAATATTTTATACAATATCTCAGAATATATACAATATTTTATCAATGTCTATCAGTTTACACATGGATGCAATAAAAGAATGTTTATATAATTGCAGCTAATAAAAGCTTCAGTATCTTATTTTACTGTCATGTATTCTATGCAGTAACAAACAAATATGAATTTAATACTATCATAGTAAAGATGTAGATAATGAAAGAATGATGTTTTCACATTTAAAAAAGAGACAAATTTATTTTGTAAACACATAATATATGTATAATATATAAATATATTTATATTAAGAAAAAAATTTTTTTAAATAAAAAGAACATATTTTCTTAAAAGGACATTTTTGGTGCAAATATTGTTCTATTTAAGTAAAACTATTTAATTTTAAATAAATACACATGTTATCTTAAGTATATTGTTATGTACTTTCACACACACACACACACACACACACATATATATATTAGGTGTAGTAAAAAAGAAATACATTATTTTTGCATGAAATTGAATGGAAAAAATAATGG
>NW_012130086.1:3263023-3271796 GCF_000143395.1 Atta cephalotes
ACTTACTACTAACTATATATATAGTATATATATATATATATATATATATATATATATATATATATAAGTTTACTTTTATCGAATATAGACATTCTCTTATTTAATTAGGTTTATTCTTATTGGCCAATTTGTATCATATTGTTTAAAGCTAAAGTATCATATTGTTAAAGCTAATTTCATTTAAAGAAATAATTTTTTCTGTACAAATAAATGTGCTGTACAGATTTTTTTTATAAAAGTAGAATATTTTAAAATAAAAAAATATTTTTCCTGCAAATATGCAAAATAATTGCTCCTTAAATGATTTGAATTTAATTCTTTATAACTCAGTAATTTCTTTTAATGTACACAGATATTTTTCTGCTAAGAAAAAAAATCAAGATATGTAATTCAAGTAACTCAAGTGTCTATAAAATACAGAAATTAATATAAGTAAAATTGTTAAAGTGTAGCGAATGTTCATATACTTTATATTATCGATAAATAAAATCTTTTATATGCTGAATTTATTATTATTATAGACGTATAAAAATTATTACACTTAAATAATTATATTTATATCAATATAAATAATTTTGTACATAAGTTCAAAAATTTCATTACTAATAGAAAACTAAAAAATTAAGCTATAAAAGTAACAGTGAATAATTTAATTATAGACAACAAACTTACAAATCAGTATTCGACACTTGCTTACTGAAAATATTAATTTTGTCCAACGCAGTCTTAAAATGTAATAACGTTATGTATTAATACTAAGATTTTAAATTATGAACTTCATCAGATAAATTAGGATATTGAAAAAAAACTAAAGGAAAAATTATATTCTTTCGAAGTGTATCGGACGAGTGCGTAAACTAGAATGAAGTCCTGGCGCTGAGAGAGAGAAAATGCGCCTGCGTGGCAAACTTACTTTCATGAGAAACTAACATCCGTCGAATTACCAGTAATATCAAATCAATAAGATAAATTCGTAATTTCCTCAGAAAGTTAAATTCAGCGCCGTTAGATCTTACACAGCAAACCTCTACATAACTAATTATAATAAATTATGAAATTTATATACACCAAAGATACACATGAAAATGTGAAATATTCAATAGTAAAAAAATGGGATTAACATACTATCAATGATGTTTTTAGTCTTCATAGTAATGCTTTATCGCTCGAAGAGAAAATGATATATCCAGAAATTCATAATAATCTTAATAAAATTCTATTGCTTGCTATCGGTTTATGGCCTTATCAACAATCCAAATTTACTCAACTTCAATTTATTTTCTTTTGTGCTATTTTGTCAGCAGGTATTATATTTCAAGTAAGAAACAATATAAAATTATTATATAATATAAATTATTGACAATCTTTCATTTTAATTTATATCTATCATGCGCGCAACATAATTTTTGTATCAAACGAGAAACCACAAAATACACTATATAGAGATTAACAATTGTATGTGTAAGCATTGATTTGTAACCATTAATACATGCCGTTTTTAAGAAATAATATATCGCATTTTTTAAAAATCATATTTATATGTGAAATTGTGAAAACTAATTTTTGCAGTTGACACCATTAATAATATTAAAATGTACTATAGACCTTGTAATAAAGGTGCTGTCTTCCGTATCTTTCTTCATATTGTGCTTGATAAAATATAATGCATTCCATCTTAATATTGAAATTGTGAGTTCATAACTTACCGAGTATCCATTAATTAGAATTAACTTGTCATCAAAAAATTGTTATTGCAACAAACATGTTTTTGATATATACAAACACAGTATAGAAAATTAATAACATAATAGGTGAAGAATATATTCATGGAGCTTCGATATATACTCAATGAGTTAAAGGATAAAAACGAAATTGCAATTGTATACAAATATAGTTGCACTGCTAAACGTTACACGGTTACGCTTATAGGTAAGATTATATTATATATATATAATATTAATTTTGTAATAATATTTTTAGTTGGTAAATATTCAGAAGTGGTGCTTTCTCAAATATCGTGTTTTTTTTTCAATAATTAACAAAACTAGTTGTAAAAAGACGTGTAAAAAGACATGTATACCATGTTTTAAGAGGAGGTTTGTGGTTTCTGTGGGAAAAATTCTATTTCAAACAAATAAGACAATTTTGTTTTTTACTGAAATGTAAAGTTTCTTTGTCTTTTACATTATCTATATTAGTCATAAGATCGCAGTAAAACATTTGCAAAAATTAAAAATATACTTGATTTCTGCTTCTATTAAGGAGCATTCGACTTTCCATGCAAATCGAGATCTATCTAAGTGAAAAATCACGCCACTGGCAGAGAAAGGGGTGGTATTCGCGTGGAAAGTGATCAGAACTTAGAACTTACAATAATGGAAAAGAAATACGGTCGAGCTATGAGCAAGATCTAAAGGACAGACATATCTTTCGATCCTCTTCTATTTTCTTTTGGCACAAAAAGGTGCGAAAAGAAGAAAAGTTACTGAGCAGGACAGGGATACATCTCCTCTCTCTCAGAACTTGCTCACATTTTCCACTCATTGGATAGGTTATTCCTTTAGTCCCCTTCCATTACTACACTGAAGAAGAAAGAAAAAGATTGATTGCTGCAGCAAGTTAGATGGTTAAATATGATATAGCATTTTTAATTGACAGCAACAGTTAAAAATTAATTGCTGCATCCACTAATCTTTTCTTTCAGTGTATAAGTTCTATGAAAGTCGTGCACTTAGCAGAGAAGAAGGAGAGAATAAGATGGATATCGTTTGCGTAAGATCACTAGATGGATCTTTATATTTATAAAACATTGAAGTGTATAGTCGCTAAAAGAGTTTTGTTCATTAAATTTGAAATAGAATTTTTTCTCACAAAAGTAACAAGCCCCCTCTTAAAACATTGTATACACTTTAATTGTATTGTTTTGTAATTAGCTTTATAATTGAGAAAAAGCCGGTTTTTAGTGGAACACCATTTTTTTGAACATTTAGCCTTTTATCCATTTACATATGATTTATTATAAATCTGAAGCATTTGTCATTCTCTAAATTCATTGGAGATTTCACTCCGGGAAATTTAGAGAATGTTTATGCATCTGCGAGGAATGGCCAATAGATGGTGTTTAATAAATTAAATAAAATTTAAAATAGTTAGCAATTTTAAAATCTTATTCTATTAAAAAATGTTTTATAATTCAACGTATATACGTTAAATAACACAATTATCACTTTTGCTGTAAAATCCAAGATAAGAATTATTTCGTAATACATGTGTACTGTATACATAAAACAACTTTAAACACTAAATATTTAAATTATTTTTACTTCTTTTTAGTATTAGGGATTTGTGGAACGTTCAGTCTTATAATAGCTCAAATTTGGTCGTTTATAGCTGATGTTAATGCAATGAACACATCTCAATTACATCATTTATCATTTATGACAGAGTATCTTGTTGATCAAGAAAAGTATTTCTATTGGATTCTGTTATATATGTACACAGTGTTATGTATTGGACAGATTATAACGTTGGGAATAGGTACAATGCTCATTACTTATATTGAGCATATTTGTGGAATATTTAAAATTGCTAGGTATGAATGGATCTACGAGCATAATAATTTCAACTGTTACATAAAATTTAAGTAAAACTCTTGTTTAGGATATTTCGAACCAATCACTTTAATGTGTTATCAAAATTTCGAACACCATCATTCAAAAGGTTTTCATTATGAAGTTGTTTATCAAAAAGTTATTAATAAAAAAGTTGATAATATAATGTCTAACTCCATTATTCGAATTTTACTTAGTATAAATTCGAATTAGTGTAAATGTCACATTATTCACATTAGCCTTGCTGATTTAATAAACATGATATATTGAAGTAGTGAATTTGCTGTAAAATTATAAAAATGATGACTGCGCTCAAGTTGCTGTAGAATTTTATCATCACTTTTATTTTCATCGTTACGATTCTGCGAATAAAATCCTGAGATCATAATTTTGAAGAAAGAGACTGAATATAAAAAAAACAATGGCAGCGTTCAACAAAACATTTATTTTGCAACTGTTAGAAGTTTACTTCAAGATTGGATTATATTTACTTTTAGATGTAGAAGAATGATCCTATCTGATCAGACAATTCATAAAATGGTTGCAAAACTGAATACAAAAGCGCAAATGAAAATGGTAACGAAAATGAAAGTAGCGACGAAAATGAAAGTGGCGACAATATCATATTCTACGAATAATTTGCGCGCAATCAGCATTTTTTTATAGTACATTTTTCAATGCACATTGATTGTCATTATACTTTTGAATTCTGTAATGGTTATCAATAAAGGTCGCAGCAGACTTTTGCGTTTCCAGAACAAAAAAATAAAAAATTCTGATTGGTCAATTCTCTTATGCATTATGCTATATTATATAATAGTGTAAGATATTTCTTTGTAAGAATGATCATTCTCTTTGTGAAATTTTGTTAATATACATAACATTTCAATGAAGAATGAGCGAAGGCTAAAACTTTTTGACTGTTAATTAGCAGAATATCTTTAACATATATTAAGGTTAAAGTAATCGGTACAGAGTTCCACTAAACAAAAATTTTATTAAAATCTTTATACATTAAATTAAAAGAAGTGTTAGTTAGTGTGAAAGTATTTTTGCAAAAAAATTATATTACTCAATAAATTGATATTAAAAAAACATTTACAGCTATCGTATTAAGCATGCATTAAATATTGATATTCCACAAAATATTATGATAAAAAATAAAATTTTGATGATGGAAGGTATAATTTATGTTGTAGACATTCATCGTTATGCTATGAAGTATGTATCTATTGTTCACGTCATACGATGTATTTACTAATATGTAATATCTTTTCAATCTTTTTAAGATTGTCGAAGCATTTCATGACTACATTCGAAATAATGATGTCTTTTATCACGGGATGTGTAGTAGTTTGTTTTAGTTTTAATATGTTTCAAGTAAGTTTACGGTTTCATATAATAATATACGAAAGTTGCATCGTTATGTTATTAATAATAAAAATAACAAATTAATGCCACATATAAAACCTAAACAAAAGCCACTAAATAATATGTAAATGATGAGTATAAAATTAAATACATATTTGTAAATGTCATTAGAAGAAAAATAACGTAAAATATAACCAAATATATTCCGTAATAAAATATATAACATTATAGGTACACATCATTAATGCAAATTTGTAGAATGTTATTTGCCAAACATAATAAAGAATATTACAAATTAATTGTCTACAGTATCGTTTGCCTACATTCTACATGCTTTTTTGTGTACAAGTAAAAATTTAAGAAACGAAATCACATTTGCCTACATGTATTATTATTTGTAGCTCGTTTACTTACATATATTTTCTGTTTTAAAAACACAAATTTTGTTTTAAAATATAAATTTTCTTTAAAACACAAATTCCCTGTTTTAAAACAAATTCTTTGCTTTAAAACATAAATTCTCTGTTTTAAGAATGCAAATTATTTTTTTACGTAATTTAATCTTAATTTTGTAAATATATTGTAAATAATTGTATATATATATATACAATATATATATATATATATTGTATACAATTTGTGCGTAAAAATGCTCATATAGGCAACTGATCTGCAGCATTCATACATACAGGCAATTTCGTCTCTTCTTTATTTGTGCATAAAAGTGCTTGCTCGCAATTGAGCCTGTGTAGGTAATAATCCATATAGGTAATAATATTGGATTTTCTGGAAAGTTCGTGCCAACTAACCTATATATAATTTAATAAATGTATATTAAAATTTAAATCTTCTGCGTTTCAATTTTCCTTCAAAATCGGCACGAACTTTCCAGAAAATCCAATATTACACAATACATGTATGCAATAATATAATAACGTGTAGGCAAATGTAACTTCGTTCCTGAAATTTTTACTTGTGCGCAAAAGTACATAGAAGCAATCGAGGTGTAAACAAATCTTAATTGTAGGAATTAGTAAAACTTGTCAGTTACAGCTTGATAGTTATAATATAGATACATATATAAAAGATAGATATTTACTATGTAAAATTTGTTTCTTAACTTTTCCAGATAGCATCATCTGAAAATAATAAAAACAATGTCATCGAATTTTTATTACCATTTTTACTTGCGTTCACAAGTATCTTATACATGTTTATAAGCCACTATTTCGGACAGAAGATAATTAATCACAATAATCACGTATTTGTTACAACGTAAGAAAAATATTTATGTATAGGAATATCTGCGATTGTTGCTTTTGCATTTGTTACAACAACAGATATAGAAATTAATTTACGGCATTTAAATCAGAATATGTCAAAATTAGTTAGTAATTAAGAAATCCAATCTGAAGTATAAGCAATTTACTATTTCTATATTCAAATCTGTAGGTACAACATTCAATGGTATAAAACCCCATTACATATACAAAGAATGATACTATTTCTACTGCAAAGAAGAACCAAGAAATTTTCATTAAATCTCGGTGGGATATTTGATGCATCCATAGAGAGTTTTGCCACGGTAATGATTTGTGAGATATTTAGTATCTATTTACATACTGTTACAATAAAAAAATATGTTTATAATTGCAGTTAATAAAGGCCTCCGTATCTTATTTTACAGTCTTAAATTCTACACGATGACAAAATATTTATTAATATATTATTATCGTGATAAAAATATAATTAATGAAAAAAAGATGATACGTCTAGAAAAAAATAGATTGATCTCTTAACATAAAGTACGAATAGATATTTTTCTGTTATAGAAGAAAAATTAAAAGTTATTTGAATTAAAATGGTGATACTGTTTTCATATTAAATATATACATGTACACTCATGGACAGAAAGATAGCGACATTTTTTTTTCGATGACTTTTGGAATATGAAAAAATTTTTAGAGTGTGATTCGTCATATATCGATGCGTGACGAGCGGTTATGACAAAGACGATATTCTGTAACTGTCTTTACACGTCTACCAACAGTTGTCGGTGTCGTTGCGTACATATTTTATATGAAAAAGCTGCACAACGATACCGACAATTGTCGATAGGCGTGTAAAATAATTACAGTATAGGAACTCAGCTGTCAAAGTCATATTGAATCGAATTATACATGGTGAAATCAAAAGAAACATATTTTGTGCGCTGCAAAAAAATACCAATTGGATATCACAAGATTAGCACAAGTTGAAAAAAATAAATCAATTAGATAAAACCTAATTCTAAATCTAAATCTAATCTGTAATTATTTTTAATGTTAAATTTATATAAAAGATGTAAATAAATTTACAAAATAAATTTATTTAATTGGTTTACTCTTTTAAACTTACGCTAATTTTCCCGCTATCCAATTGGTATTTTTTCACAGCTCACAAGCTACATTTCTTTTGATTTCACTTTGATTTTATATGACTTTGACAGCTGTCATAATTGCTCGTCACACACATCGATAGATGATAAATCACACTCTGAAAGTTTTCGAAAAGTCATCGAAAAAAAATGTCGCTATCTTTCTGTCCATGACAGTACATTGTAGAACTTTGCTTCATGATTAAACTTCAAAATTCATATGATATCACACACCTTTGTTTGCAATGTATATGCCAAATAGTCATGTGCGCGACACGTGTATGTACCACATAATCGTTTGTGCAATGTGCAGTACATAACATAATTATATAAGCAATGTGTGCGCTATGTGCATTAGAATTATGAATAATGCGTTATGTGCAATACAGTTGTCTATGTAAAATAAACGTGTGCAAACAAGGCTGGGCAATTGTTCGTAGGCAAATGAGATCCCCCTTCTTCTACTAACAAGTTCGAATACAAACAGCGCAAGTTTAAATATTTTATATATATTTTATATATAAATAAGATATTTTACACGTAGAATTTATTACTATATTAATGCAATAAATTTTTTTTAATTAATATCATTCATTTCAACATTTATAAATATAAATATTTATGATATAAATTCCATTAATAAATAACATAAAAAAAAATTAAATAAAAGAAATAAAAAAGAAAAAATATTATTAATATTTGATACAATATGATACATATGTAATAATCCTACACAATTATCTTTCAAATTTTTATTATACATTTAAATATTTAAAAATGTTTCATGTTTTTTTTTAATGTTCACAAATAATTCTCAAATTTTAGTCTCAATAAAAAATTAGAAAAAACTTGCTTTAGTAGATCATAGTAAGGTCTGATTATCTTAATAAAAATTATGACACAATCTATATTAAAAAAATTTTACACTACCTATATTCAGTTGTATAAACGGTAATAAGATAAATCGATGTAGACAAAATGTATTATTCTAAAAGAAAATATAAAATTGCACATTATAAATTATATATCCTTTAATTCCAATTGAAAATTTGTACTAAATAAATGTACAGATTGTAAACGTGAATCTATGTATTGTATTACATTAAATATTAATGTAGACAGTGTGTGTGTGTGTGTGTGTGTGTGTGTGTGTGTGTGTGTGTGTGTGTGTGTGTGTGTGTGTGTGTGTGTGTGTGTGTGTGTGTGTGTGTGTGTGTGTGTGTGTGTGTGTGTGTGTGTGTGTGTGTGTGTGTGTGTGTGTGTGTGTGTGTGTGTGTGTGTGTGTGTGTGTGTGTGTAGTGTGTGTGTGTGTAGTAAGTAGTTAGTAGTAGTAGTAGTAGTAGTATATATATATATATATATAGTAGTAGTAGTA
>NW_012130086.1:3272459-3284100 GCF_000143395.1 Atta cephalotes
GGTCAGTCTCAGAAATTATATATATAGACAATCAGGATTGTATAACAAAACTTTAATATAATTGAAAAAAATATTTTTCCTATACAAATCAATATACAGGACAGTTTTTTAAAAAGTCGAATATTTTAAAGATATATTTCCTCCATATGCAAAATAATAGATTCTTTAATTTAAATTTAATTCTTTATAACTCAGTAACTTCTTTCAAAGTACACAAATATTTTTTTTTGCTAAACGAAGAAGAATCAAGATATTGGTACTTCGAGTTTCTACAGTATCAAAACCAATATATGCATAACTGTTAAAATATTACAGTGAATGTAAATGTACTTTATATTATCGGCAAATAAAATTTTTTGCGTGCCAAATTTATTATCAACGTATAAAATTATTACACTTAATTAATTATTTTTATATCAACATCATATATAAATATCGTTCATATATAAACATATGTTCAAAAATTATATATCGTTCAAAAATTTCATTAATAGAAAATTAAAAAAATAATAAATAAAAAGGAAAGAATATTATACAATCAATAGTTCAATTATAGACTTACAAATCAAATTCGATACTTAATTGCTGAAAATATTAATTTTGTCAAATGCAATTGTAAAATGTAATAACGTAATATATATATGTGTAATATGTATTATTATATTCAATCTATAAACGTTATCAGGATAGGAAAAAAATTAAAGAAAAACGGTATTCTTTCGAAGTGTATCGGACGAGTACGTAAACTAGAATGAAGTCCTGAGAAAGAAAGAAAATGCGCATGCGAGGCCAATAATTTATTTTCATGAGAAACTAACATCCGTCGAATTACCGGTAATATCAAATCAATAAGATAAATATTCGTAATTTGCTCAAAAAGTTAAATTCATCGTCGTTAGATCTTATAAAGCAAACCTTCACACAACTAATCGTAATAAATTATGTAATTTAAAAATTACACCAAAAGACATGAAAATGTGAAATATTAAAATTCAGTCAAATAATAAAAAAAATGGGATTAGTATACTATCAATGTTTTCACAGTAATACTTTATCACTCGAAGAAAAAATGATACATATAGAAACTCATAATCTCAATAATCTCAATAAAATTCTATTGCTTGCTATTGGTTTATGGCCTTATCAACAATCCAAATTTACTCAACTTCAGTTTATTTTCTTTTGTGCTATTTTGTCAGCAGATATTATATTTCAGGTACAAAATAATATAAAATTATCATATAAATTACAGCGTAACAATCTTTCATTTAAATTGTTAATCAATCCATATTAGGCAATTTAATTTTATGTCTAATGAGAAACTACAAACTATTCGCTATAGAGGTGCAAGTTATTTATTAATAATTGTATGTATAAGCATTTATATGTAATCATTAATACATGCTGTTTTTAGAAAATAATATATTGCATTTTTTAAAATATTTATACATGAAATTGTGAAAACTAATTTTTTTGCAGTTGACACCATTAATAATATTAAAATGTACTTTAGACCTTGTAATAAAGGCGCTGTCTTCCATAACTTACTTCATATTATGCATGATACAATATAGTACACTCCATTTTAAAATTAAAACTGTAAGTTCATAACTTTTCGAGTATCCGTTAAGTAGAACTAATTTATCAATAAAAAAAATTTTTATTGTATAAAGTGTTTTTAATATATAGAAGAGAGTATAGAAAATTAATAAAATAATAGGTGAAGAATTTATTGATGGAACTACAATATATATTCAATGAATTAAAAGATAAAAACGAAATTGTAATTATATACAAATATAGTTGCAATGCTAAACGTTACACGGTTACGCTCACAGGTAATAATATTTATTAATTTTGTAATAATATTTTCAATTGGTAAATATTCAGACATGGTGTTCCCCTATAGTTCGCGGATTTTTTTCAGTAATGAATAAAACTAATTAATACACATACATAAAGTTTGAAGAGAGGGCTTGTTTTTGTAAGAAATATTTCAAAAACAAATACGACAGTTTTATTTTTTATTAAAATGTTAATGTAAAGTTTTTTTTATCTTTTACATCATCATTTATTACAATAGATATGAGATCAGAGTAAAACATTTGCAAATTTCCACGTGAAGCAGGATCTATCTGAATGAAAAATCGTACGCCTCTTAGCAAGGGTAAAACTCGTTTCGCGAAAAAATCGTGCTTCCCTCTAGGGAAGCAGAAGGAAAAATGGGATGGACGTTCATATGCATAAAATTACCCAAAAATGATATTTATATTTATAAAGAAAAAAATCAAAATATAGTCACTAATTGATTTTTGTTCATTCTATTTGAAATAGAATTTTTTCCCACAAAAAAAAATCACAACTCCCTCTTAAAACATTGTATACACGGTTTTTCATAAGTTTTGTTCATTTCTGACAAAAAGTCGTAATTTTAGTTGATCTTCGTCTAAATATTTACTCTTTCATACAATCCTTTACTTTAATAATGATTGTTACATAATGATTTGTTACATGAATCTGTTGAAGCATTTGTCGCACTCTAAGTTTATTGCAGTAAGATATCACTATAGGAAATTTAGAGAGCATGTATGTGCATCTGCGAGACAATGCTAATGTGTTTAATATACATATAAATCAAATTAAACTTAAAATAGTTATTAATTTTAAAGTCTTATTTAGTAAAAAATGTTAGATAATTATTGCGAAAAAGTTACACCTCGCCAGTAATCTTGACATATGTTGTCAAGATCAGGACTCTTAATAACCTCCAACAGGTTTCAGCTGGAGATTGTCATTCGTTAAAAAATTATTTTAAAAAGAAGTTTAAAGAAATAACGTCTCTTTTCTACTATATAGAAAAAATTCTCTGCTTTAAAATAAATTTTCTACTTTAAAAACGACAATTTTTTTTCAAAACATTTTCTCATCATTTTTGTTATTATATAATAGCGCATAGGGAAGCACAACTTTCAACGGAAGCGACTCCCATCCCATCATTCCCCTTGCTTGATGGCGTACAACTTTCATCCCACTTCCACCACTCCTTTTGTGAAGCGTAAAAACTCGTGAAATAAAACCCATTGGAAGTCATTCAGAGTCATGACAACATATGTCAAAGTCAAGATTATCGGCGAGGTATTTCATCGGTATTTAATCTTTTCGCAATAATTATTAATGTTTTACAATACAACGTACATATAAAATAAAATAGCTATCAATTTTACAAAAAAAAACTGAGATAAAAAAAAATTATTTCATAAAACATGCGTACAGTATACATAATACAAACTTACTAAGAATTTAAATAACAAATTTTTTTACTTCTTTTTAGTATTTGGAATTTGTGGAATAATCATTCATATAGTAGCTCAAATTTGGTCATTTATAGTTGATGTCAATACAATGAACATGTCTCAATCACATCGTTTACTCATTATGACAAAATACCTTGGTAATCAAGAAAATTATTTCTATTGGATGGTGTTACATATAAACATATTATACATTGGATCGGGGATTATGATGTTGGGAGTAGGTACATGGTACATTACATATATTGAGCATATTTGTGGAATATTAAAAATTGCTAGGTATGAACGTAGACATATGAGTATAATAATTTTAACTATTATATAAATGGCTTTGACTGTTATATATGTATGTCAGTCTCATGTGACACTTTGTGCTGTCAATATTTCTACCTGCTCCGCTCTGATTGCGTCTTCTGCGTTCAATTTCTGCGTTCTCTCTTGTGAAAAGTACTGCCTTTACTTATTAGATAACTGCACATTTTATAATAGTCGTTGATTATTATTGCAATATCTCAGTTTTTATCTTCCAATTTTTTACTTTTAACGTTTTCACGAACAGAATGTATTTCTGTGAGTGACTGACGCGATCTTTCTGCGTTTCGTTATTTTATTAGTGCGCTTGTACTGCGTGAAATGTGTGATTTTCATTTACATTCTTGTAATATTTTATCATTGTGTAATAATTTCTATAATGACGTAATAAGTTTATGTTCAAATATCAAATAATCTAGCCGTTATATCATTATTATTTGTTTGTCATTCGCTTCTGCTTTTGTTTAAAGGATAGACACAGATATAAATAATAATTTTGTTAATTTGCTGCGTGCCTTTGTTGTGTAATCCTACGCGTAAATATATGTATAATTGTTCTATACTGTGTCTATAATTTCATGTACTTTGGAATGAGTCGACGTGTTACAAATGTAAACGCTTTATTTTGTGTAAGCATCCTTGCTCTTCTGTGGCGCTGACAATTCGCGTTCTTCCGATAATTTTTATTGTTGCAAACTGAGCGTGAAATATCGTTGCCTCTGCCTGAAGCTGCTGCTACCTCCTTAGTTTTTTCAGCGTCAACGTGAACTGTCGTTGCTTCTGCTTGAAGCTGCTGCTACCTCCTTAATTTTTTCAGCGTCAGAGAAACTGGTTGCGTCTCATCGCTTTTCCTCTCGTCTCTACCTGATGAAAATGACGGAATCACTTACAGAATCATGTCTATTTTGTGTTACATATTGTGTTACATATATAACCGACGCGATTGTGTGTTGAGTGATTTCAATGTCAACATGTTCGGTCAAATTAATTATAACGCCAAATTCGAATATCGCTGTTTTTTCTTAGACAATTAATTGATGCTTCAATTTACTTAATATAATTTGGCAACCACCTTGGATCTTATTTTTGTCTCGAGTATTAATGTAATTGAGGAATGCGGAGTCAGCGATGCGATCAGTGTGACCATCTTATCATCCATTTGATGCTGGCTATTCCGTGACTATATCGTCCTGGTCATGTGTCTTTCTCACATAACATTCATGCAATTAGGACTAAGGACATCGAATATGAGCTGGAACTGGTCCCCTTTATATGCAGCACATATTGAGATGGTTTCTCACTTTACTGCCTCTCTTATTGCAATTTTTGATCGATTCGCCCCGATTACTTGTAGGCGTGTTTCTCGTCCCATCGCACCGTGATCTAAATGGTGCAGACGACTCATTGAGCTGAAGAGATGTGCTCTTCTTAGATATAGGCGATCTCAGTTTCCTGCGGACTGGCGGCGCTACAAGAGTTTGCGTACAATATTGCTGTTCGTGAGAAAAAATTCTTCGCCTCTACCTCCTTTACAATTGATTCTTCGCTCCAATTCTGGAGAAATCTTCGTGCCCTTGATAGTGTACAAACCTCCTTTTCTTCGATTCTTCTGCATCTTAGAAACTCTTCGTTCCTGAATAATAAGTTGCTTAATACCCTAACTTCTTCGTCTTTTTCTTCTAACACTTCTACTCTTTTAACACTTCTACCTTCTTTCTTCCTCTCTTCACATTTCCTCGATCTTCAGTTTTGTTCAAATCATTCACAAGAATCTCTACAATATCTTTAAGCGCATTCGCTTGACTTCCGTTAAGCCTCTGGATCTCTCCAGTCGCATGCTTCTACTGTGCCTTCAATATCTTGATTTTCTTCTTTATATGTTAATTTTCTCCCTCTCTTTCACAGTACCTTTTTCTTCTCCTGGAAATATTGTTCTTTCCATTCCTAAAACTCATAATTTCTTCTCCTTTGTCTTTTCCCTATCTCGCTCCCCCTTTTCCTCTTAAAGCTGCTTGAGTATATCTGCTTTTCATAACTTAATGTCTTTATCTCAAATTTTAATATTTCTCCTTCCTGTCAGTCTCGTTTTCGTCGATCTCATAGCACGACGACGAAATTGCTTCACATCTTCAACATCGTGCTTCGTAATATCGACAATCGCCTTACTTCCATCATTACACTGGACTTCACAAAAACTTTCGATATCGTCAGTCATAATCTACTTTTAGTCAAACTCAAATTATGCGATCTTTCTCATCTTGCTCTCTCGCTAATCTGCTTGTTTCTTACAAACCGCAACAGATCCTCATATATAATCCTTTTCCTCCTATCTCCTCTACTCATGCCGTTCTCATTGGTGTTCCCCAGGATTTCATTCTCGGATCCTTTCTCTTTAATATTTTTGTATCTGATTTTTCTAATGTTTCTCTGCTCTCCGAGCTTTTTATATATGCAGATCATATAATTCTTCTCAAATCCTTTCAATCCTTTGATGCTTTAGCAACCTGTTCTGCTTTGAATACAGAATACTTAAAATCTATTGCCGAATGGATCCAGTAATAATGCTCTGCATCTAAATCCTGCTAAATCATTCTTGCTGAATGTCGGTTCCTCAACATTGTTATCCGGTATTTAATCCTTCGACATTTCTTTTAATTCTATTCCAATTCTTCGCTCTTCCTCTATTAGATTCTTGATGTCTTCTATTAGATTCTTGATGTTGATTCTTCGTTATCATTCGAATCACACGTGGCCATCAAATGTCGGGCTATTTATGCTTATTTACATCTTCTTTATTCCTTTTACCATATCCTTTCCTGCTCTCAAAAACTTCTCATTTCTCAATTACTTGTTATTTCTCTATTTGATTATACTGATGTCGTCTATATTCCGGTTCTTAACCAACATCTGTTAAATCATATACAACGTATCCAAAATTCTTGTCTCCGCTTCTCCTATTGTGTCCGTAAATACGATATCATATATCTCTGTATTACTAGAGATCTGGCTTAAGATTTGGGAACGTTATTCTCCATCTATGCTATTTGGTACTTTCTTTCCTTCGCTCCAATACTCCTCTTTATCTGTGATATCTCCTTCAATTGAATTCTAAGCATCATTCATCTTTTAACCCTCACCAGATACCAAGATTATCTATCCTTCTCCATATCCACTAAGTTCCTTGTCGCTTTCTATATCTTTGTCAAATATTTTTAATTCTATTCCTGATTTAATAAAAACCTCTCCCTCTCTGTCCTCCTTTCGTTCAGCTGTCTCGTGTTTCATTGCATCACTCACAGTATTTAAACGAGACAAATGTATAATTGATATATTTACGAGTGATGCGCGTATTTGTGTATATGATTTCAGTTATTAGTTTACCTTTTATTGCGTTGTTGTTTTATTCTGGTTTTGGTACTGATAGGCTTTGTAACAGCAATTTTACTGACGCCTAATCATTTGCAAGCAACTATTGTCTATTGTATTTATGTTTATATTAAATATAGTATATTGTATCATATTTTATGTCTATTATTCTGTTAATATGTAGTCTTTTTTATATCGCTTTACAATGAACTAAATAAAATAAAATAAATTAAATAAAATATAAAATTAATAATTAATAAATAAAAAAAAACACTTTTGCAGTTATCGCATTAAGCATGCAGTGAACATCGATATTCCACAAAATATTACAATAAAAAAAAAATTTTGATGACCGAAGGTATAATTTATGCCGTAGACATTCATCGTCAAGCTATGAAGTATGTATCTGTGATTTTTATACATCGTGCGATACATTTACTAATATACACTATTATTTTTATTTTTAAGAATGATGAACCATTTCATGACTACATTTGAAATATCGATATCTTGTTTCACGGGATGTGTAATAATTTGTTTTAGTTTTAATCTGTATCAAGTAAGTTATGGTTTCATGAAATAATGTAAAACATGAAGGTTACATTAAAATTGTTATTTATTATCGACTAATACTATAATAAATACATACCTAAAAACAATAAATTAATACCACATATAAATCTTAAACAAAAGCCACTAAATAATATGTATTATAATAATAATGTATTATAATAATATGTATTATAATAATAAATAATAAATTCAAAACTACATATATACTTCTAAATACCATAAGAAAAAGAAATGTAAAACATAAAAGCAAGGCTTCGTTTCAACAAACAGTTGTCTACACTGGTGAAAATTTTTCTCATAATTTTTACACGAATTGGAACATTTTTCAGAAATACTCAGAAATATTCGGAAAGTTTACATCTTCTTTAAGAATTTCTCATACAAGTGACTTCTGAAATATTCTGAAATTTCTCATCCCATAATTTTTAATACATATTTTTAAAATATTTTAGATTTTATAACATTTTATCAGAAATTATATTTACAAAAAATCTTAAAAATTTTACGATATTTCATAATTAATTATATGAAAAATTCCGAGATTAAAATGTAGATTTTCGGAGAGATGTTCCAATTCGTATAAAAAATGTGAGAAAGTTATAAAATTATACTTACTAAAATTATACTAGAGAAATTCTGAAAAATTATATAGAAAAATTATAAAAAATTATATGAAAAATTCTGAGAAAAATATTCACCAGGATATAGTTTCGTTTATAAACTTTGTTTGTACACAGCACATTACACACACGACAGTATTAAACACAGCACATTGCACACACAGCGATATTACAGCATGTTCAGCACGTGGCACATACTACGCTATTGTTAGTTCGCGTATTAAGTGCACAATGTAAACTAAACAATGGCGTCGTGCTGTGTGCAGTACTATCGGGTGTGCAATGTACTGTGTGCAAATGAAATTGTGTGCCAGCAAAGCTGTAGGCAAACGGAATCCTCCCAATTAAATACATTCGATTACGAAATACAGTAACATTGTAGATACACATCATTAACACAAATTTATATAATATTTATTGTCAAACATTATAAAGATCATCACAAATCAATTGCCTACATCGCACTTGGCGACAGTTTGTTTGTGCACAAAAATTATTGTCGACAACTCGATTGCCAATAACATGCATTTTTTGCGCACTAATAAAAATTTCTAGAACAAAGTTACATTTGCATATATTTTTTTGTCTATAGCTCGATTGCTTGTATTATTGACTACCGCTTGTTCGCCTATATGTACTATTCTCTGCTTTACAAACACAAATTACATTTTCACATAATTTAAAATTAATTTTATATTTGTGCTCAAAATGTTTGTAGGTAATTCAAATAACTAATAATACATGTAATCATTAATACATGTAGGTAAATGTGACTTCGTTTTTAAAATTTTTACTTGTGCGCAAAAGTGCATACAAGTAATCGAATTGTAAAAGAAATCTTAATTACAGGAATAAATAAAATTTGCACGTTATAAATTGATAGTTAAAACATAGATACATATGTAGAAGATTGATATTTACAATGTAAAATTTGTTTCTTAGGTTTTTCAGATAGCATCATCTGAAAACAATAAAACAAATGTCAGCGAATTTTTATCATCGTTTATATTTGCGTCTGTATGCATCATACACATGTTTATAGCCAATTATATCGGACAGAATATAATTGACCACAATAAGCACATATTTATTACTGCGTAAGAGAAACATTTATGGTAGTATGTGCGATTGTTGCTTTTTGCATTTATTACAATAATACAAACAGTAATTGATTGCATTTAATTAGAACACATATCAATATTAACTAATTAAGAATTCCAATTAAAAGTAAGTGATTTACTATGTGTATATTCAATTCTGTAGGTACAACATTCAATGGTATAAAACTCCATTATATATACAGAAAATGATACTATTTTTACTGCAAAGAAAAGCCAAGGAATTTTCTTTAAATATTTGTGGAATATTTGATGCATCCATGAAGGGTTTTGCAACGGTAATATTTTGAGAGATATTTTGGTCCATTTACGTACTGATATAATAAAAAAGTATTTTTATAATTGCAGCTAATAAAGGCCTCCATATCTTATTTTACAGTCATGCATTCTACACGATGACAAAATAAATATTTATTATCATAATAGAAACATAGTTAATAAAAAATGATGATAATAGCGTTTAGAAAATAATAGATTCATTTTTTGAACATATTATGTATGTTCACATTTTGAATACATACATAGTACAGATAGATATTTCCCTGTAATAGATTAAGATTAAAGTTATTTAAATTAAAATAGCTTGTTTTCATACTGCATTTATGCACTATGAATAATTTTGCACATTCTATAATTTTGCTTTGCAGTTAAATTTGAAAGCCATATGGTATCATATAATTATGGGCTTTCTTTGTTTGCAATGTACATGCGTGCCGAATGGCTTGTGCGCGATACGGTCATGTGTACTACTCAGTCGTGCAATGTACAATATAAGCAATGTGCATTACGGTTGTATGATCAATGCATTATGGGCAATTTAATCGTCAGTATAATATCATGTATAAACAAAGTTGTAGGCAATTATTTTACAAACAAACAGTAGATTTCCCTTCCTTTGTACTAACTAAAGTCTAAATATAAACAGCGCATGTTTAAATATTTTATATTTAAATAAGAAATACAGGATTTATTACTATATAATGTAATAAATTCTTTTTTAATTAATATATTTCATTTCAACATTTATATGTATAAATATTTATTTTTTCAAACATTTAATTGATAAATAACATAAAAATTAAATAAAAGAAATAAAAATTAAATAAAAAATTAAATAAAAGAAATAAAAAAGAAAAAGTATTGTTAATATCAAATATATATCCCAGTGAGAAATAATAATGAAATCGACATCGATCATTGGCCTTTCTCACTGGAATGTACTCAATACGATCTACACATACACAGGTTTATCACAAAATCTCCGTTATACATTTAAATATTTTAAAATATTTCATGTTTTTTTAAATGTTCACAAATATTTGTGAAATTTTGAACTCGGTAAAAAATTAGAAAAACTTACTTAAGTAGATATATCATATTGGGATCTGATTACCTAAATATAAACTGTGATCTCAAATAGTCTGCATTAAGCTGTATAAACTATAAGAAGATAAAGCGATTGATGCAGAAAAAATATATTGTTCCTTTTTCAAAAGAAAATATAAAATTGAACATTACAAATTATATAACTTCTTTTAACTGCAATTAAAAGTTTGTAACAAAAAAATGTACAGATTATAAACGAATTGTATTATCGTTACGTATCAATGTAGATAGTGTATATAGACAATGAGTGGTAAATATCGACATTATAATGTAATTGAAATATTTTAATTGAAAAAAATATTTTTCCTGTACAAATCAATATGCAGTACAGTTTTATAAAAAGAATATTTTAAAAATATATTTCCTTCACATATGCAAAATAATTTTTCTTTAATTTAAATTTAATTCTTTATAACTCAGTAACTTCTTTCAAAGTTCACAAATATTTTTCTGCTAAACAAAGAAGAATCAAGATATTGGTACTTCGAGTTCCTATGGTACCAAAATCAATATATGCATAACTATTAAAATATATTACCGCGAATATAAATATACTTTATATTATCAACAAACAAAATCTTTTACCTGCTAAATTTATTATCAATGTATAAAATTATTATACTTAATTAATTATTTTTATATCAACACCATATATAAATATCGTATATAAATATTCAAAATTATAATATACCGTTCAAAAATTTCAGTAATAGAAAATAAAAAAATTAATAAATAAAAAGGAAATATATTATACAGTTAATATTTCAATTATAGACAAAAGACTTACAAATCAAAATTCGACACTTAATTGATGAAAATATTAATTTCATCAAATGCAATTGTAAAATGCAATAACAATAATAATATATATGTGTAATATGTATTATTGCTATCATTTTCAATCTATAAAATTTCAATCTATAAAATTCAATCTATAAATATTATCAGATAGATC
>NW_012130086.1:3285000-3290752 GCF_000143395.1 Atta cephalotes
ATATAAAATTGAGTAAAACTAACTTTTTGCAGTTGACACCATTAATAATATTAAAATGTACTTTAGACTTTGGAATAAAGGTGCTGTCTTCTGTATCTTTCGCCATATTGTACATAATAAAATATAACACATTATATCGTAACATTGAAATTGTAAGTTCATACCTTACTGAGTATTCGTTAAATAGAACTAACTTGACAATAAAAAAAATTGTTATTGCATAAAGTGTTTTTGATATAAACGAAGAAAGTATAGAAAATTAATAAAATAATAGATGAAGAATTTATTGATGGAACTACGATATATACTCAATGAATTAAAGGATAAAAACGAAATTTTAATTATTTACAAATATAGGTGCAATGCTAAACGTTACACGATTGCGCTTACAAGTAAGATAATATTTATTAATTTTGTGATAATATTTTCAGTTGTTAAATATTTAGACATGTTCTTCTATAATTCGCGGATATTTTTCAGTAAAGAACAAAACTAATTATAATGTACATACATAAAGTTTGAAGAGAGGGCTTGGTTTTGTGAGAAATATTTCAAAAACGAGTATGATAGTTTTATTTTTTATTAAAATGTTAATGTAAAGTTTCTTTGTCTTTTATATCATGCTTTATATTACAATAGATACGAGATCAGAGTAAAACATTTGCAAATTTCCACGTGAAGCAAGATCTGTCTGAATGAAAAGTCATACGCCCCTTTTCAAGAATAAAACTCGTTTCGCGAGGAAAATCGTGTTCCTTTAGGCGGGAAGCGGATAGAAGTGGGATGGACGTCATTTGCATAAAACCACCCAAGAATGATCTTTATATTTATAAACATCAAAATATATAGTCACTAATAGATTTTTGTTCATTTTATTTGAAATAGAATTTTTTCAAACAAAAAGAATCAGAACTCCCTCTTAAAACATTGTATACACGGTTTTTCATAAGTTTTATTCATTAATGACAAAAAGTCGCGATTTAGTTGATCACTTCGTGTAAATGTTTACTCTTTCAATCTTTATATTAATAATGGTTTGTTACATGAATCTGTTGTAGGAAGTCGCACTCTAAGTATATTGCAAAGATATCACTATATGAAATTTAGAGAGCATGTATGTGCATCTGCGAGATATTGCTAATGTTTAATATATATATATAAAATCAAATTAAATTTAAAATAGTTACTAATTTTATAATAAAATCTTATTTAGTAAAAAAACATGTGGTAATTATTGCGAAAAAGTTACAACTCGCCGGTGACCTTGACCGTGAATAACTTCCAACAGGTGGCGATTCGTTAAAAAGTTATTTAAAAAAGAAGTTTAAAGAAATAACATCTCTTTTCTACTATATGGAACAAAAATTCTCTGCTTTAAAATAAACTTTCTACTTTAAAAACATAAATTTTTTTCAAAACATTTTCTCATCATTTTTGTTATTATATAATAGCGCATAGGGACGCACAACTTTCAGCGGAAGCGACTTTCATTCCACCATTCCCTCTGCTTGATAGCGTACAACTTTCACTCAAAGTGACTTCCATCCTATCACTCCCTTTGTCAAGGAAGCATAAAAACTCGTGCATCCTTTAGCAGAAAGGAAATGAATGGAAGTCGCTTCGCGTGGAAGTCATACGCCCATAAGCCACATCTTCTTCAATTTCTTATACTGTGTGTTATTCACACTGTATAACATAAAGCAAGATTCTACATGGATTTACATAACACTTGTTATAGCAAAAAAGGATACGTTTTTTTTAAACTTTTTTTTTAATAACTTTTTAACGAATGCGCGCGCGCGCGTGTGTGTGTGTGTGTATATGTGTGGGGCGACAGTCGTCTAAAACATGTTGAAGATCACTCAGGATCAACATATGTCAAGATTATCGGTGAGGTCATGGGTATTTAACCTTTTCACAATAATTACCAATGTTTTATAATATAACGTACATATAAAATAAAATAGCTATCAATTTTACAAAAAAAAACCGAGATAAAAATTATTTCATAAAACAATTTTTGTATACAATTTTGTATGCAGTATACATAAAATAATTTTTGTTCCTAAGAATTTAAATAACAAATTCTTTTTACTTCTTTTTAGTATTTGGAATTTGTGGAATAATCATTCATATAGTAGCTCAAATTTGGTCATTTATAATTGATGTCAATACAACGAACATGTCTCAATCACATCATTTATTCATTATGACAGAGTTCCTTGGTGATCAAGAAAAGTATTGCTATTGGATGCTATTACATATGAATACAGTATTATGTATTCAATTGATTATAATGGTGGGAATAGGTACATTGTACATAACATATTTCGAGCATATTTGTGGAATATTAAAAATTGCTAGGTATGAACGTAAACATAGGAGCATAATAATTTTAACTATTATATAAATGGCTTTGACTGTCATATATAAATGTATGTCAGTCTCCTGTAATACTTCGTGCTATCAATATTCTGCTCGCAGCTCCGTTCTGATTTCACCTTCTTTGTTAATTTCTGCGTTCTCTCTTGTGAAAAATACTGCCTTTATTTATTATCGCTGCACATTTTTTCGATTTATTATAGTCGTTGATGATTATTGCAATATCTCAGTTTTTTATCTTCCAGTTTCTTACTTTTGACGTTTTCGCGAATGTTGGTCGGCGAGCAGAATGTATTTCTGTGAGAGAGTGATGCGATCTTTCTACGTTTCATTATTTTATTAATGCGTTTATATTGCGTGAAATGTGTGATTTTCATTTACATTCTTGTAATATTTTATCATTGTGTAATAATTTCTATAGTGAGGCAATAAATTTGTTCAAATCTAGCCGTTATATCATTATTATTTGTTCGTCATTCGCTTCCGTCTTTGTTTAAAGGATAGGCACAGATAAATAATTATTTTGTTAATTTGCTGCGTGCCTTTGTTGTGTGATCCTACGTGTAAATACATTGTATATACTGTGTCTATAATTTCATGTACTTTAGAATGAGTCGACGTGTAAGCGAAGCTTCTTGCTCTTCTGTGGCGCTGACAATAATTCGTGCCCCTCCGATAATTGCGTTCTTATTATTGCAAACTGGGCGTGAAATTGCCTTTGCTTGGGGCTGCTGCTACCTCCTTAATTTTTTTAGCGTCAGCGTGAACTGTCGTTGCCTCTACTTGAAGCTGCTGCTGCCTCCTTAATTTTTTCAGCGTCAGAGAAGCTGGTTGCGTCTCACCGCCTTTTCTTTCGTCTCTACCTGACGAAAATGACGGAATCACTTACAGAATTATGTCTATTTTGTGTTGCATGTATAACCGACGCGATTGTGTGTTGAGTGATTTCAATGTCAACATGCTCGGTCAAATTAATTATAACGCCAAATTCGATATCGCTGTTTTTTCTTAGACAATTAATTGATGCTTCAATTTACTTAATATAATTTGGCAACCACCTTGGATCTTATTTTTGTCTCGAGCATTAATGTAATTGAGGAGTGCGGAGTCAGCGATGCGATCAGTGTGAGTGACCATCTTATCACCCATTTGATGCTGGTTATTTCGCGACTATATCGTCCTGGTCATGTGTCTTTCTCATAACATTCATGCAATTAGGACTAGGAACATCGAGTATGAGCTGGTCCCCTTTATATGCGGCACATATTGAGATGGTTTCTCACTTTACTGCCTCTCTTACTACAATTTTTGATCGACTCGCCCCGATTACTTGTAGGCGTGTTTCTCGTCCCATCGCACCGTAGTCTGAATGGTGCAGATGACTCATTGAGCTAAAGAGATGTGCCCTTCTTAGATATAGGCGATCTCAGTTTCCTGCGGACTGGCGGCGCTACAAGAATTTGCATGAATATTACTGTTCGTGAGAAAAAATCCTTCGCCTCTACCTCTTTTACAATTGATTCTTCGCTCCAATTCTGGAGAAATCTTCGTGCCCTTATAGTGTATCTTCTTTTCTTCGATACTTCTGCATTTTAGAAACCTTTCCTGAATAATCAGCTTAATACCCTAACTTCTTCGTCTTTTTCTTCTAACACTTCTACTCTTCTAACACTTCTACCTTCTTTCTTCCTCTCTTTACATTTCCTCGATCTTCAGTTTTGTTCAAATCATTCACAAGAATCTCTACAATATCTTTAAGCGCATTCGCTTGACTTCCGTTAAGCTTCTGGATCTCTCCAGTCGCATGCTTCTACTGTGCCTTCAATATCTTGATTTTCTTCTTTATATGTTAATTTTCTCCCTCTCTTTCACAGTACCTTTTTCTTCTCCTGGAAATATTGTTCTTTCCATTCCTAAAACTCATAATCCCTCTTTTCCTTTGTCTTTTCCCTATCTCGCTCCTCTCTTTCCTCTTAAAGCTGCTTGAGTGTATCTGCTTTTCATAACTTAATGTCTTTATCTCAAATTTTAATATTTCTCCTTCCTGTCAGTCTCATTTTCGTCGATCTCATAGCACGACGACGAAATTGCTTCACATTTCCAACGTTGGTTACTTCGTAATTTTGACAATCGTCTTACTTCCATCGTTACCCTGGATTTCACAAAGATTTTCGATATCGTCAGTCATAATCTACTTTTAGTCAAACTCAAATGCGATCTTTCTCGTCTTGTTCTCTCGCTAATCTGCTTGTTCCTTACAAACCGCAACAAGTTATATATAATCCTTTTTCTCTTCTCTCCTCTATTCATGCTGTTCTCATTAGTGTTCCCCAGGATTCCATTCTCGGACCCTTACTCTTTAATATTTTTGTATCTGATTTGTCTAATGTTTCTCAGCTTTGCGAGCTTTTTATGTATGCAGATGATATAATTCTTCTCAAATCCTTTCACTCCTTTGATGCTTTAGCAACCTGTTCTGCTTTGAACAGAATACTTAAAATCTATTGCCGGATGGTAATCGAGAAATAATATCCTGCAAAAACCTTTTAAATCATTCTTGCTGATTGTCGGTTCCTCAACATTGTTATCCGGTAATCAATTCTTCGACATTTCTATTCCAATTCTTCATCCCTCTTTTATTAAGATTCTTAGTGTGCATGTGGACTCTTCATGGTCATTCGAATCACGTGGCCATCAAGTGTCGGATTGCTTTTGCTTGTTTATGTTTTCTTTATCTTCTTTACCACATCCTTTCTTGTTTTCAAAAACTTCTCACTTCTCAATTGTTATTTTTCTGTTTGATTATGCTGATCGACTATGTTCCGGCTCTTAACCAACATCTGTTAAATCGTGTACAGCGTATCCAAAATTCTTGTCTCCACTTCACCTATTGTGTTCGTAAATACGATCATATATTACCAGAGATCTGGCGGCTTAAGATTTGGCAACGTTTTATTCTCCACCTGTGCTAGATTGTATTTTCTCTCCCTCGCTCCAATATTCCTCTATATCTGCGACGTCTCATTCATTTGAACCCTGAACATCATTCCTATTTTAACACTCTGGTCACCATATACCAAAATTACTTATCCTTCTCCATATATCGGTCCACTAAGTGCCGCTTTCTCTGTCAAATATTTTTAATTCTCTTCCTGATTCAATAAAAACTTCTCCCTCTCCATCCTTCTTTCGTTTTGCTGCTTCGCATTTCATTACGTCATTCACAGTATTTAAACGAGACAGATGTAATTGGTGTGTTTGCGAGTGTGTGTGCGTGTGCGTGTGTGTGTGTGTGTGTGTGTGTGTGTGTGTGTGTGTGTGTGTGTGTGTGTGTGTGTGTGTGTGTGTGTGTGTGTGTGTGTGTGTGTGT
>NW_012130086.1:3293572-3298410 GCF_000143395.1 Atta cephalotes
TTACGGTTTCACGAAATAATATAATACATGAAGGTTTGGTTGCATTAAAATTGTTATTTATTATCTACTAATACTATAATAAATACCTAACAGCATGTATACCTAACAGCAACAATCAATACCACATATAAATCTTAAACAAAAGCCATTAAATAATATGTATTATAAATTATAAATTGAAAACTACATACATATACTTGTAAATGCCATAAGAAAAAAAAATAATCAAAATATAATCAAAAGCAAGGCTTCGTTTCAATAAATAATTGTCTATACTGGTGAAAATTTTTCTCATAATTACACGAATCGGAACATTTTTCAACACATTTCAGAAATATTCAGAAATATTCGGAAAGTTTACATCTTGTCTAAGAACTTCTCATAGAAGTGAATTCTGAAATATTCTGAAATTTCTCATCCCATAACTTTTAATAATTATTTTAAAAATATTTTAAATTTTGTAACATTTTATCAGAAACTGACTTTGTACACTGCACATTGCATACCCGACAGTATTACACACAGCATATTGCACACGCGACAGTCTTGCACACAGCGATATTACGCACAGCACGTTGCAGTACACTATTGGTAGTTAGTTCACGTATTAAGCGCAAGTGAACTAATCCAATGGTACCGTGTGTACAATGTGCTGTGTGCAATACTGTCATGTATGCAATGTACTGTGTGCAAACGAAGTTGTGTGCAAACAAAGCTGTAGGCAAACGGAATTTTCCCAAAAAATTATCAAATACATTCGAAACATAGTAACATTGTAGATACACATCATTAATGCAAATTTATAAAATATTTATTGTCAAACATTATAAAGAACATCACAAATCAATTCCTGCATCGCATTTGGACAGATTGTTTGTGCACAAAAATTATTGTCGGCAGCTCGGTTGCCAATAACATGTATTTTTTGCTAATAAAAATTTCAAGAATAAAGTTACATTTGCTTATATATATTTTTATTTATAGTTCGATTGTTTACATGTATTATTGCCTACCGCTTGATCGCCTACATGTCCTAATCTCTGCTTTAGAAATTACTTTCTAACTAATTTAAAATTAATTTTACAATATATTTGTGCTCAAAAGTGTTATAATAATTCAAATAAGTAGTAATATATGAAAGCATTAATATATGTGGATAAAAGACTTCCTTTTTGAAATTTTTATTTGTGCGCAAAAGTGCATATAAGTAATCGAACTGTAAAAGAAATCTTAATTGCAGGAATAAATAAAACTTGCACGTTACAAATTGATAATTAGAATATAGATACATGTAGAAGATTGATATTTGCAATGTAACATTTATTTCTCAGCTTTTCCGGATAGCATCATTTGAAAACATTAGAACAAATGTCACCGAATCTTTATCATCGTTTATATTTGCGTCAATATGCATCATATACATGTTTATAGCCAACTATATCGGACAGAATATAATTGACCACAATAATCATGTATTTATTACTGCGTAAGAGAAACATTTATGGTAGTATGTGCGATTGTTGCTTTTTGCATTTGTTACAATATTACAAACAGAAATTGATCTGCTGCATTTAATTAGAACATATGCCAATATTAATTAAGAATTTCAATTAAAAGTAAGCGATTTATCTGTATATTCAATTCTGTAGATACAACGTTCAGTGGTATAAAACTCCATTACATATACAAAGAATGATATTATTTTTACTGCAAAGAAAAACCAAGGAATTTTCATTAAATATTTGTGGAATATTTGATGCCTCCATAGAAGGTTTTGCAACGGTAATATTTTGGGAGATATTTTAATATCCATTTACGTATTGATATAATAAAAACGTATATTTATAATTGCAGCTAATAAAGGCCTCCGTATCTTATTTCACAGTCATGCAGTCTACACGATGACAAAATAAATATTTATTAATTTATTATTATCATAATAGAAACATAGTCAATAAGAAATGATAATAGCGATCAGAAAATAATAGATTCATTTTTTGAACCTAGAGTACAGATAGATGTTTCCCTGTGTAACAGAATAAGATTAAAGTTATTATTATATAAAGTTATATAAAGTTATTATTATTTAAATCAAAATAACTTGTTTTCATACTGCATTCATGCACTATGAATAATTTTGCACATTGTATAATTTTGTTTTGCAATCAAACTTGAAAACCCATATGCTATCATATGGACTTTCTTTGTTTGCAATGTATATGCGTGCCAAATGGCATGTGCGCGACACCGTCATGTGTACTACACAGTCGTATGTGCAATGTGCAATATAATCATATAAGCAATGCGCTACAGTTGTATGATCAATGCATTATGGACAACTTAATCGTCAGTATAATATGATCATGTACAAACAAAGCAGTAGGCAATCATTTTATAGGCAAACGGGATTTACCTTCCTCTGTACTAATTATAGTCCATATATTAGGTGTAGTAAAAAGAAATCCATTATTTTTGCATAAAATTGAATGGAAAAATAATAGATTTCTTTTTACTACGCCTAATATAAATGCATGTTTAAATATTTTATATTTAAATAAAATATTTTGAATGCAGGATTTATTACTATATAATGCAATAAATTCTTTTTTAAATAACATTTCATTTCAACATTTATATATATAAAAATTTATGTTCAACATGTTCGTTGGTAAATAACATACGTTAAAAAATTAAATAAAAGAAATAAGAAAGAAAAAATATTGTTAATATGAAATACATATCCCAGTGAGAAATGGAACCGATATCGATTTCATTGGCTTTTCTCACTGGAATGTACTCAATACGACCTATATATACATAGGTTTAACATGAAATCTTCATTGTACATTTAAATATTTAAAAATATTTCATGTTTTTTTAAATATTCACAAATATTTCTCAAATTTTGGACTCAGTAAAAAATTAGAAAAATTTGCTTAAAATGTCATATTGGGATCTGGTTACCTAAATATAAATTGTGACAATCTCAAACAGTCTGCATTGAGCCATATAACTGTAAGAAGATAAAGCGATGTAGACAAAATATATTGTTCCTTTTCCAAAAGAAAATATAAAATTGAACAATACAAACTATAAACCTTTTCTTACTGCAATTAAAAGTAACAAAAAAATATACAGATAATAAAGGAACTGTATTACCGTTCTGTATCAAGATGTAGACAGTGTACATAGACAGTGAGTATATATCGATATTTTAATGTAATTCAAATATTTTAATTGAAAAAAATATTTTTCCTGTACAAATCAATATGCAGTACAGTTTTATAAAAAGTTGAATATTTTAAAGTATAAAAATATATTTCCCTCACATATGCAAAATAATAGATTCATTAATTTAAATTTAATTATAACTCAGTAATTTCTTTCAAAGTACACAAAGATTTTTCTGCTAAACAAAAAAAAGTCAAGATATTAGTACGAGTTTCTACAGTACCAAAACTAATATATGCATAACTGTTAAAACATATTACAGTGAATGTAAATACACTTTATATTATCGGGAAATAAAATCTTTTGCGTGCTAAATTTATTATCAACGTATAAAAATTATTACACTTAATTAATTACTTTTATATTAACATCGTTATAAACATCGTATATAAATATATGTTCAAAAATTATAGTTGAAAAATTTCAGTAATAGAAAATTAAAAAATTAATAAATAAAAAGGAAATATATATATTATGCAGTTAATATTTCAATTATAGACAAAAGACTTATAAATCAAAATTCGACATTTAATTGCTGAAAATATTAATTGTAATATCAATTGTAAAATGCAATAACGTAATATATATGTATAATATTATTGCTATCATTTTCAATCTATAAACATTATCAGATAGACCAGAATATGAAAAAAAATTAAAGAAAAACGGTATTCTCACGAAGTATATCGGATGAGTGCGTAAATTAGAATGAAGTCTTGGCGCTGAGAGAGAAAGAAAATGCGCTTGCGTGGCCAATAACTTATTTTCATGAGAAACTAACATCCGTCGAATTAGGTAGTATTAAATCAATAAGATAAATATACGTAATTTGCTTAGAAAGTTAAATTCAGTGCCGTTAGATCTTATATAGCAAACCATTGCACAACTAATCGTAATAAATTAAGTAATTTAAAAATTACGTCAAAAGGCATGAAAATGTGAAATATTCAGTCAAATAGTAACAAAATGAGATTAGTATACTATCAATGATGTTTCAGTCTTCACAGTAATACTTTATCGCTCGAAGAAAAAAATGATATATATAGAAACTCATAATAATCTCAATAAAATTCTATTGCTTGCTGTCGGTTTATGGCCTTATCAACAATCCAAATTTACTCAACTTCAGTTTATTTTCTTCTGTACTATTTTATCAGCAGATATTATATTTCAGGTACAAAATCATATAAAATTATTGCATAATATAAATTACTGTATGACAATCTGCCACTCCAATTGTTTATATCACTCCATATTATGCAATTTAATTTTTATATCAAATGAGAAACTACAAAGTATTCGCTATAGAGATGCAAATTTGTTAATAATTGTATGCATTAGCATTTATTTATATAACCATTAATACATGCTGTTTTTAAGAAATATATCGCATTTTTTAAAATCATATTGTATATATAAAATGATACATATAGAAACTCATAAAATTTCAATAAAATTGCTTGCTATATATACAAAATTGAATAAAACTAATTTTTTGCAGTTGACACCATTAATAATATTAAAATGTACTTTAGACCTTGAAATAAAGGTGCTGTCTTCTGTATCTTTTGCCATATTATGCATGATAAAATATAATGCATTACATC
>NW_012130086.1:3305521-3310980 GCF_000143395.1 Atta cephalotes
ATATATATATATATATATATATATATATATGTATCAGTCTCGTGTGACACTTCGTGCTGTCAATATATTGCTGTATTTCTGCTCGTCATTTCGCTCTGATTTCGCCTTTTTGCTCAATTTCTACGTTTTCTCTTGTGAAAAGTACTGCCTTTATTACCTCGCTGCACATTTTTCGTTTTATTATAGTCGTTGATTATTATTACAATATCTCAATTTTATCTTTCAATTTTTTACTTTTGACGTTTTCGCGAATACTGATCGGCGAGCAGAATGTATTCTGTGAGAGACTGACGCGATCTTTCTGCGTTTCGTTATTTTATTAGTGCGTTTATACTGCATGAAATGTGTAATTTTCATTTACATTCTTGTAATATTTTATCATTGTAATAATTTCTATAGTAACGAAATAATTTTATGTTCAAATCTAGCCATTATATCGTTATTATTTGTTGATATTATTTGTTGATTGTTCGCTTCTGCCTTTGTTTAAAGGACAGACACAGATATAAATAATTATTTTGTTAATTTACTGCGTACCTTTGTTGTGCGATCCTACGCGTAAATACATTCTCTTATACTGTGTCTAATTTCATGTACTTTAGAATGATGATTTAGTCGACGTACCAAATGTAAACGCTTTATTTCGCGTAAGCGCCCTTGCGCTTTCTGTGGCGCTGACAATAATTCGCGTCCTTCTGATAATTGCGTTCCTGTTGTTGCAAACTGGAGGTGAGCTGTCGATGCCTTTGCTTGGAGCTGCTGCTGCCTCCTCAGTTGGTTGCGTCTTGCCGCCTTTTCTCTTATCTCTACCTGACGAAAATAACGGAATCACTTAAAGAGTCATGCCTATTCCGTGTTGCATGTATAATCGATGCGATTGTGTGTCTGAGCGATTTCAATGTCGACATGCTCGATCAAATTAATTATAACGTCAATTTCGATATCGCATTGTTTTTCCTTAGGCAATTGATTGATGCTCCAACTTGCTTAATGTAATTCGGCAATCACCTTAAATCTTATTTTTGTCTTATCGAGCATTAATATAATTGAGTGCGGAGTCAGCGATGCGACCAGTGTGAGTGACCATCTTATCACCCATTTGATGCTGGCTATTCCGCGACTATATTGTCCTGGTTATGTGTCTTTCTCGCATAACATTCATGCATTTAGGAATAAGGACATCGAGTATGAGCTGGAGCTGGTCCCCTTTATATGCGGCATATTGAGATGGTTTCTCACTTTATTGCCTCTCTTGCAATTTTTGATCGACTCGCCCCGATTACTTAAAGGCGTGTTTCTCGTCTCTTCGCGCCGTGGCTGAATAGTGCAGTCCGACGGCTCATTGAGCCGTGAAGAGATGTGCCCTTCTTAAATACAGGCGATCTCAGTTTCCTGCGGATAGGCAGCGCTACAAAAATTTGCGGATCTATGTGAATATTGTTCGTCGTGAGAAAAAGACCTTCCCCTCGATCTCCCTTATAACTGATTCTGCGCTCCAATTCTGGAGAAATCTTCGTGCCCTTGATGCACAATCCTCCTTTGCTTCTATATCTCTGGATCTTAGAAACCCTTCGCTTCTGAATAATCATTTACCTAATATCCTAACTTCTTCGTCTTATTTCTCTAACACTTTTACTAATCTTCTTTCTTCCTCACGTTTTCTCGACCTTCAACTTTGCTCCGAACACTTTCAGAGGTCTCTACAATATTTTTAAGCGCATTCGCCTGACTTCCTCTGGATCTCTCCTGTCGCACGTTCCTACTATGCTTTCCTCAATGTCTTGTTCTCCTTCTCTACATGTTAATTTTCTTCCTTTCTTTCTCACAGTCCCTCCTCCTGAAAACATTCAATTGTTCTTCCCATTTCTAAAATTAATAATCCTTCTTCTCCTTTATCTTTTTGCCCTATCTCGCTCCCCTTTCTTCTCAAAGTCGCTTGAGTGTATCTGCTTCTCACAACTTGCCTTTATCTCAAATTTTAATATCTCTCCCTCCTCAGTCTGGTTTTCATCTCTCAGACGAAGTTGCTTCATATCTCCAAGGTCATGCTTCGTAATTTCGACAATTGTCGCCTTCCATCGTTATCTTGGACTTCACAAAGACTTTCGACTTACCGTCAGTCATAACCTACTTTTAGTCAAACTCAAGTTATGCGATCTTGCTCATCTTGCTCTCTCGCTAATCTGCTCGTTCCTTACAAACCGCAGCAGGTCCACATATATAATTCTTTTCCTCTGTTCTCCTCTACTGATGCCATTCTCTCTGGTATTCCCCAGGGTTTCATTCTCGGATCCTTACTCTTTAATATTTTTGTCTAATGTTTTTCTGACCTCCGAGCTTTTTATGTATGCAGATGATACAATTCTTCTCAAATCCTTTCATCCCTTTGATGCTTTAGTAACCTATTCTGCTTTGAATACAGAATGCTTTTAATTTATTGCCGAATAATCCAGTAATAATCTGCATCTAAATCCTGCTAAATCATCCTTGCTGATTGTTGATTCCTCAACATTGTTATCCGGTATTCCATCCTTCAACATTTCTTTTAATTCTATTCCAATTCTTCGCCCTTCCTTTATTAAGATTCTTGGTGTACATGTTGACTCTTCATGGTCATTCGAATCACACATGATCATCAAGTATCGGGCTGCTCATGATTGTTTATGTCTTCTTTATCTCCTTTACCACATCCTTTTTTGCTCTCTCATTTCTCAATTACTTGTTGTTTCTCTATTTGATTATGCTCATCATCGTTCTGGCTCTTAACCAACATCGTTAAATCGTGTACATCTCTATCAAATATTTTTAATTTTCTTCCTGATTCAATAAAAACTTCTCTCTCTCTGTCTTCTTTTCGTTCTGCTGCTTCGCGTTTCATTGTGTCACTCATTGTATTTAAACGAGTCAGATGTAATTGGTATGTTTGCGAGGGTATGCGCGTATGCGCGCACGCGCGCGCGCGCGCGCGCGTGTGTGTGTGTGTGTGTGTGTGCGTTTGTGTGTGTGTTTGTGTGTGTGTGCGAGTGATTTCAGCTATTGATTTACCTGTTATTGCAATGTTGTTTTATTCTGATTTTGTTAGTGGTAGGCTTTGTAATAGCAATTTTGCTGACGCCTAACCATTTGCAAATGCTACTATTGTCTATTGTATTTATGTTTATATTAAATATAGTATACTGTATCATATTTTATGTCTATTACCCTGTTAATATGTCTTTTTCATATCGATTTGCAATAAATTAAATTAAATTAAATAATTTAAATAAAATATAAAATTAATAATTAATAAAAAATAAAAAACAACACATTTGCAGCTATCGCATTAAGCATGCAGTGAACATCGATATTCCACAAAATATTACAATAAAAAATAAAATTTTGATGACCGAAGGTATAATTTGTGCCGTAGACATTCATCGTCAAGCTATGAAGTATGTATTTGTGATTTTTATACATCATGCGATACATTTACTAATATACACTATTATTTTTATTTTTAAGAATGATGAACCATTTCATGACTACATTCGAAATATCGATATCTTGTTTCACGGGATGTATAGTAATTTGTTTTAGTTTCAGTCTGTATCAAGTAAGTTTACGATTTCATGAAATAATATAAACATGAAGGTTACATTAATGAAGGAAACATTAAAATTGTTATTTATTATCTACTACTATATTATATAATACTATATTATATAATACTATAATAAATACATGTACCTAAAAGCAACAAATCAATACTACATATAAGTCTTAAACAAAAGTCATAAAAATAATATGTATTATAAGTAAATAAATAAATTTAAAACTATTAGGTATGGGAAAAAGTTCGTGGCGTTTTTTTAATGCCATCTAATGGGAAAAACGCCACGAACTTTTTCCTACACTAATATATACATATATTGTAAATGTCATAAGAAAAAAAACAACGTAAAGCATAATCAAAAGCAAGGCTTCATTTCAACAAACAATTACCTTCCCTGGTGAAAATTTTTCTCATAATTTTTACATGAATTGGAACATTTTTTAGAAATACTCAGAAATATTCCGAAATTTCTCATCTCAATTTTTAATAAGTATTTTTAAAATATTTTAGATTTTGTAACATTTTATCAGAAATTATATTTACAAAAAACTCTTAAAAATCTTACAATATTTCATAATTAACATATATGAAAAATTCCAAGAAAAGATGTAGATTTTCTAAGAAATGTTCAATTCGTATAAAAAAATGTGAGAAAATTATAAAATTATAGAGAAATTTTGAAAAATTATCTAGAAATTCTAAACAATTATATGTAAAATTCTAAGAAAAATTTTCACCAGGATAGAGCTTCGTTTATACACAGCTTCGTTTGTACACATTGCACACATGACAGTATTACACATAGCATATTGCACACGCAACAGTATTGTACACAGCACGTTGCACACTCTGTGCTATTGGTAGTAATTAGTTCACGTATTAAATGCGCGATGTAAACTAATCCAATTGCATCATGTGCCGTGTGCAAACAAAGCTGTAGGCAAACAGAATTCTCCCAAAAAATTATCAAATACATTCGAACACACAGTAACATTGTAGACACATCTATAATGCAAATTTATAAAATATTTATTATCAAACGTTAAAGAACATCAAAAATCAATTGCCTTATCGCATTTGGCGACAGATTGTTTGTGCACAAAAATTATTGCCGACAGCTCGATTGCCAATAACATGTATTTTTTGCGCACTAATAAAAATTTCAAGAACAAAGTTACATTTGCCTATATATATTTTTGTTTATAGCTCGATTGTTTACATGTATTATTGCCTACCGCTTGATCGCCTACATGTCCTAATCTCTGCATTAGAAATTACTTTCTAACTAATTTAAAATTAATTTTACAATATATTTGTGCTCAAAAGTGTTATAATAATTCAAATAAGTAGTAATATATGTAAGCATTAATATATGTGGACAAAAGTGACTTCCTTTTTGAAATTTTTATTTGTGCGCAAAAGTGCATATAAGTAATCGAACTGTAAAAGAAATCTTAATTGCAGGAATAAATAAAACTTGCACGTTACAGATTGATAATTAGAATATAGATACATATGTAGAAGATTGATATTTGCAATGTAAAATTTATTTCTTAGCTTTTCCAGATAGTATCATCTGAAAACATTAGAACAAATGTCAGCGAATCTTTATCATCGTTTATATTTGCATCTGTATGCATCATATACATGTTTATAGCCAACTATATCGGACAGAATATAATAGACCACAATAATTACGTATTTATTACTGCGTAAGAGAAACATTTATGATAGTATGTGCGATTGTTGTTTTTTGCATTTGTTACAACATTACAAACAGAAATTGATCTACTGGATTTAATTAAAACATATGCCAATATTAACTAATTAAGAATTCCAATTAAAAGTAAGTGATTTACTATCTGTC
>NW_012130086.1:3313778-3323000 GCF_000143395.1 Atta cephalotes
AGTATTATATATTGCATCGATTATAATGTTGGGAACAGGTACAATGTTCATTACATATATTGAGCATATTTGTGGAATATTTAAAATTGCTAGGTACGAATGTAGATGTAGAAGCATAATAATTTTAACTATTATATAAAATTAATAATTAATTAATATAAAAAAAACACATACGTAGCTATCGCATTAAGCATGCAGTGAATACCTATGTTCCACAAAATATTACGATAAAAAATAAAACTTTAATGATTGAAGATATAATTTGTGCAATAGACATTCATCGTCAAGCTATGAAGTATGTATCTGTGTTTTTTATATTGTGCGATACATTTACTAATATTTTGTTTTTAAGAATGACGAAGCATTTCATGATTACATTCGAAATAACGATGTCTTGTATCACAGGATGTTTAGTAGTTTGTTTCAGTTTTAATTTGTTTCAAGTAAGTTTACGATTTCATATAATAATATATAAAGATTGCATTGAAATTGTTGTTTATTAATACTTATTATTAATTTTAGTTTATTATTAATTTTATAAATTATATAAATTAATTTGTAAATGCCATAAGAAGAAAAATAACGTAAAAACATATTCGATTGTAAAATATAATAACATTGTAGGCACACATCATTAATGCAAATATGTAGAATGTTTATTTTATTGTCAAACATAATAAAAAATATCACAAATCAATTGCATCGTTTGCCGACAGTTCGTTTATGAATAAAAATTGTTGTCTACAACCCGATTGCCTATATTCCACATGCACTTTTGTGCACAAGTAAAAGTTTTAGAGACAAAGTCATATTTGGTATATGTATTATACTGTCTGTGCTACATGTATTATACTGTCTATAGCTCGACAGCTTGCTTACAGGTATTACCTATTGCCTACAGCTCGATTGTCCACATATACTACTCTCTGCTTTAAAATACAAATTCTGTTTTAAATCAAATTTTTTGCTTTAAAATATAAACTCTCTGCTTTAAAAATACATATTACTTTTTTATAATATAATTTTAACTTAATTTTATATATATTTTTGAGTAAAAGTGCTTGTAGGCAATCGATCTGTAGGCAATAATATGTGTAAGTGAATTTCTCTGAAATTTTTATTTGTGCGCAAAAATGCTTATAGTTAATCGAGCTGTAGGTAATAATTTATGTAGGCAATAATACATGTAGGTAATAATATAATATCTGTAGGTAAATGTGACTTCATTTCTGAAATTTTTATTTGTGCACAAAAGTGCATATGAGCAATTAAGAGTAAAAAAATTTTAGTTGTAGGAATAAATAAAACTTATTATATAACTATTAATTTATAACTTGCACGTTATATATTGATAATTAGAACATAGATATATATGTAGAAGATTGATATTTACTATGTAAAATTTGTTTCTTAGTTTTTCCAGATAGCATCTGAAAACAATAGAACAAATGTCAGCGAATCTTTATCATCGTTAGTATTTGCGTCTGTATGCATTATATACATGTTTATAGCCAACTATATCGGACAGAATATAATCGACCACAATAATCACATATTTATTACTGCGTAAGAGAAATATTCTTGTTTGGCAAAATGTGCAATTGTTGCTTTTTGCTTTTGTTACAACAATACAAACAGAAATTGATCTGCGACATTTAAATTAGAATATATGCCAAAATTAATTAATTAAGAATTCCAATCTTAAGTAAGCAATCTGTTATCTCTATATTCAATTCTGTAGGTACAACGTTCAGTGGTATAAAACCCCATTACATATACAAAGAATGATACTATTTCTGCTACAAAGAAGAACCAAGAAATTTTCATTAAATCTCGGTGGAATATTTGATGCATCCCTAGAGGGTTTTGCCATGGTAATAATTTGTGGAATATTTCAGTTTCCATTTACATATAGCTACAAAAAGTATTTATGATTGCAGCTAATAAAGGCCTCCGTGTCTTATTTTACTGTCATGCATTCTACACGATAATAAATATTTATTAATTTATTATTATCTTAATAAAAATGTAGTTAATGAAAAATGATGATAATTACGGTTAGAAAATTATATAGATTTATTTTTTTTACTATAGAGTATAAATTAGGGTTGCCACAGAAAATGAATTTTAAAATTCCTTAATTATTCCAGATTTTCCAGATGAAAATAGAAAATTTTCATGAATAATATAAAATTTTAACATTTAGACTCACGGATTGGAAAGCTAGTCTATATTATTAAAAACAATGCAAAAAAAGCTTAGTAACATAATACAATTTCGGGTGCAAATTCAAACTCCAGCAAAAAATAAATTAATTTTGGAAAAAAGAATACAGTTATGACAAAAAAGAGGGAATAAATAAAAATATCGAATTAAATATAATTTTAGTTAATTTATTAAAATGCAGAAATTTTGAACATATTTGACTGTAAACGTAATTATAATTTAAAACGTTATATATACTTATTTGGAATAGGAATAGTTTCAGGGAATTGTAAGCAAATTTCGAAATTCCAGATTTTTTTTATATTTTCCCTTGACTTTTTCCGGTTTCCATAATCAATTTCAATTTCCCTGACTTTTCCCGGGTTTCCTGGTTTTCCAGATCTATGGCAACCCTATATTTTTCTGTCTTTTAGAAAAAGACAAAAGTTAATTAAATTAAATTAAACTAAAATAGTGATACTTTTTATAGTGCATATATGCACATTGTGAAACTTTGCTTTGCAATCAAACTTGAAATCCCATATGATATCGCGCAATTATGGACTTTCTTTGTTTACAATGCGTATTGTATAATCGAGATCCTTTTTTTTTGTACTAACTATAGTCCAAATATAAACAACGTATATTTACATATTTTATATTTAAGTAAGACTTTTTGCATGCAGAATTTATAATATAATGCATGAAATATTTTTTTAAATTAATATATTTAATTTCAATATTTATACATATATTTATGACTCTATTAATAAATAACACATGCTAAAAAATTAAATAAAAAAAAATAAAAGAAAAAGGTATTGTTAATATTGGATACATATATACATATATACATTCAATACGACTCATATATACACAATCTTTTGAAACCTTCATTATTTATTTAAATATATAAAAATGTTTCATGTTTTTTTTAATGTTCATAATAATTTTTCAAATTTAGACTCGATGAAAAATTAAAAAAAATTACTTAAGGTTATAATATAGAGTCTGGTTATCTTAATATAAATTGTGACAATCTTACACTGTCTAGCTGCATAAACTGTAATGATATAAAGTGATTGATGCAGACAAAGACATATATTTTTTTCGTTTTTAAAAGAAAATATTGCATATTATACACTTTTCCTTAATTGCAATTAAGAATTTATAACAAATATACAGATTATAACATATTAATGTACATCTATGTATTATCATTACATATCAATGTAAATAGAGATCTCAGTAGTCTAAAAGCTTAAGACTCTCGCATGGAAGACAAGAGATCTGGATTTGACTTCTGGCTAAAGTAATATTTTTCACAATAAATTTATTTACAGTTTTTCAGTATAATAACATGTTTCTAATAGGATGCCGGATTAAGCATCCAATTATTAAATTGCTTGTCAATTTAATTTGTGATATTACTATAGTAATTTAATCGTTTATAAGTTCGAAAAATCAATTTGGGGCGCAGTTCGAATGACTACATATTTAGTATATCTATAAATTTACATAGAAATTATTTAAAAGTAGATATCTAAAATAGCTTCAACTATTATAAGCATTAAAAATGGAATATTTTAAAGTAAGAAAATATTTTTCCTGCAAAATAATTATTCCTTTGATTCAAATTTAATTCTTTATAACTCAGTAATTTCTTTTAACATATACAGAAATTTTTCTGCTGAGACAAGAAAAATTAAGATATTGATAGTTCAAATTTGTATAAAATACTGAAATGAATATAAGCATGAATATGAATATAATTGTTACAATATACTATAGCGAATGTTTATATACTTTATATGATCAGTAAATAAAAAATCTTTTGAATTATATCGCTGAATTTATTATCGACATATAAAAATTATTACACTTAATTAATTATATTTATATCAATATAAATAATTTTGTATATAAATTCAAATATTTTTTTTTACTAATAGAAAATTAAAAAATTAAGAAATAAAAAGGAAAAAGAATGAATAGTTTAATTATAGACAATAATTATAGACAACAAACTTAGATATTAACATTTGCCACTTGCTTGTTCAAAATATTAATTTTGTCCAACGCAGTCTTAAAATGTAATAATGTTATGTATTAATGCTAACATTTTCAAATTATGAATTTTATCAGATAGATCACGATAGCGAAAGAATTAAAGTAAAGGAACATTCTCTCGAAGTGTATCGCGTGAGTGCGTAAACCAGAATGAAGTTTTAGTGCTGAAAGAGAGAAAATACGCTTGCGTGACAAATATAATATGTTATTTTCATGAGAAAATATCATCTGTTAAATTATCTGTAGTGTAAATCAATAAATAATATAAATCAATAACATAACATAAATATCAGTAATTTGATGAAAGAATATGTTAAATTTAACACCGTTAGATCTCACACAGCAAACTTTTACCAGAACCAATCATTACAAATTGTGAAATTTACGGCAAAATTTATATTAGAAAACATAAGGATGTAAAATATTTAGTAAAATAATGAAAAAAATGAATAAGCATACTCTTTACAACATCTTCAGTCTTCACAGAAATACTTTGATGCTCGAAGAGAAAATGATACATCCAGAAACTTAGTATAATAATCTCAATAAAATTCTATTGCTTGCTATTGGTTTATGGTCTTATCAACAATCCAAATTTACTCAATTTCAGTTTATTTTCTTCTGTACTGTTTTATCAGCAGGTATTATATTTCAGATATAAAATAATATTATTATATGTATAATATAAATTACTGCGTGACAATCTTTCACTTCAATTGTTTATATCAATTCATATTATGCATTTAATTAAATTTTTATATAAAAAATTACAAAATATTACAAAGTATTATTCGCTATAGAGATGCAAATTGTTGGTTCACAATTGTATGTATAAGCATTTATTTGTATGTAACCGTTAATACATGCATTATTTAAGAAATAATCTATCGCATTTTTTAAAGTCATATTTATATATGAAATTGTGTAAAACTAACTTTTTGCAGTTGACACCATTAATAATATTAAAATGTACTTTGGACCTTGTAATAAAGGTGTTATCTTCCGTATCTCTCTTCATATTGTGCATGATATAATATAATGCGTTCTATCTTAATATTGAAATTGTAAGTTCATAACTTATTAAATATCCGTTAAATAGAATTAACTTGTGAATAAAAAAATTTTTATTGCATAAAGTGTTTTTGATTATACGAAGAGAGAATATAGAAGAGAGAGATATATAGAAAATTAATAAAATAATAGGTGAAAAATTTATTGGCGGAGCTTCGATATATATTCAATGAGTTAAAGGATAAAAACGAAATTGCAATTATATACAAATATAGTTGCATTGCTAAACGTTACACGGTTACGCTTACAAGTAAGATAATGTTTATTATTATTATGATGATATTTTGTAATACTCTCAATTGGTAAATGTTCAAAAGTGGTTTTCTAAAAATCGCGGTTTCTTTTTTAGTAATAGACAAAACTAGTTATAAAAGTATATGCGTGTCATGTACTTTTTTAAGAGAAGGCTTGTGGTTTTTGAAATTTTATGTAAAAGATGAATAAGATATTTCATTTTTTATTGAGATATTAATGTAAAGCTTCTTTATATTAATTTTTTTTTTTTAAATTATTATACTTGCCACGAAATCGAAGTAAAACGATCATCAAGATTGTTGATTAAGACTGAAAAAATGTATGGACATTTCATTCTCCCCTCTATCCCTCTTAAGAGGAGTGTTCAATTTTCCACGCAAACCAAGTTTCACCTCACTATCCTTCCTGCAAAGGGGGTGCACAATTTTTCATGCAAAACAAAATCTACCTGAATGAAAAGTTGTGTATCCCTTAGCAGGAATGAAATTCATTTCACGTGGAAAGTAGTGCGTTCCTTGGCGGAGGGATGTTGGGGGGCGGTTGGATGGACTTCGTTTGCATAGGGTCACACTAAAATGATCGTTATAAACATTTAAAGTGTATAGATGTGAAAGAATTTTTGTTCATTCTATTTGAAATAGAATTTTTTCGTACAAAAATACAAGAACCCTCTTAAAACATTGAACACGTAACAAACATTGTCTTTTTATAACTATAATTTTGTTCATTACTGAGAAAAAGAAACGATTTTTGGTGAAACATCATAACATTTATCCTTTCATACAAACATTTACATATGATTTATTATACAAATCTATTAAAGCATTTGTCACTCTCTAAATCCATTGGAGTGAAATTTCACTCCGGGAAATTTAGAGAACATGTGCATCTGCGAGGAATAACCAATGTGTTTAATAAATTAAATAAAATTTAAAATAGTTTAGCAATTTTACGATAAAATCTTATTCAACTAAATATTCAACTAAATATTTATTAAAATTGACTATATTTTTTTTCAGTGTACACATATACGCACGCATGCACGCACATACACACACGCACACACACGCGCACATACACACACACACGCGCGCGCGCACACACACACACACACACACACACACACACACACACACAATGATTTTATATATTAAGAATTTCAATAACAAATTCGTTTTTCTTTTTTAGTTTTTGGAATTTGTGGATTGTTTATTACTATTACAAATCAAATTTGATCATTTATAGCTGTTATATCAATGAACATGTCTCAACCACATCATTTATTCATTCTGATAGAGTACTTTGTTAATCAAAAGTATTTCTATTGGATGCTATTGCATATGTACGGAGTATTATGCGTTGGAATAACTATAATGATAGCAACAGGTACAATGCTCATATCTTCAACATACTTGTGGAATATTTAAAATTGCTAGGAATATAGATGAATGAGAGGAATGAACAGTTTTTATAACAGTTCGATTATTATATTAGTTATTTTATATTAGTTATATTATTAGTTATTTTTATACATATAGTATATTAAAAAAATTTTTGTGGAGATTTTGCTTTTAAAAAATTGTATCTTTAATGAGTTGCTATATAATTAGAATCCAATATTTACAGTTATCGTATTAAACATGCAATAAATATTAGTATCAAAAATATTACGTCAGAAGATAAAGTTTTCATGATCGAGAGTATAATTTGTGCTATAGATATTCATCGTCAAGCTATGAAATTTGTATTTACATCAACAGTATTTATACAATATATGTATAACCACTTAATGCTGATTCTGCATTAGTCGCATCGTAGTGTCGTAAGCGTGTTGTAAGCATTGTCATCTAATTAGAATGACAATATTTTGACATTGATTGACAACAATTCTTGCAACGCTATGATGTGATTAATATAGAATCAGTTTTAGGCTTCTGATCACTCACTACGGATATTTGGATTGACGCAAAAGAGAGAAAATACATAATAAAATTCTTGTAAAAAATATATAGAAATTTTGTTCAATAAAACAATATTTGCATTTGATAGAGTACACTTGTAAAATATACTGAAAAGTCTCCTTTTATTTCGAAATATAATCAAATCATATTTATCTCAATTCTGTCATAGCTTGTTTGATTAGACGTAATTTAATTTGAAATATATAGTTATTTATTCGAACACAAGGGAAGTTTTCGGTATAATTTATGATCTATTCTAATAATTGCAAGTGTTGTTGTAAAGAAGTACACATTTTAATATACTTTGCAAAAATTTCCTTTATATATTTTTTTCGCTTCTGACATCACAATTCAAGATGATTACAGTGAGTAAGCAGGAGTTTTAATGATATTTTTATTATTTTTTAAATAATGTATTTATTATTTATGAAGGTTATCCAAGCAGTTAATGTCCATATTCGAAATAATGATACTTTCTCTCACTGTAGGAGTAGTTGTTTGCTTTAGCCTCAATTTGTATCAAGTAAGTTTCCAGTTTCATATAACAATATATAAGAATTTCATGAAAAGTATATATTATTATTATTATTTGTTATATCTAAATACATATGAAGAATCTTTAAATAAAATATCATACTCATAAATCTTCAGTAAAAGTCAATAAGTGATATAGAAATGACAAACATTGTACATATCTGTAGATGTAATGAAACAATAATAATAATAATAATAATAATAATAATAATAATAATACAAAAATGTATTCTATTATAGAATACAGTAACGTTGCATGTACATTTATACGCTAATCTGCTGAAGTTTTATTATTAAATTTAATATAAATTATTGCAATCTATGTAATTTCGGAACAATCTTTATATGGAATAAGGGTGGTCGGTTCAGAGTATGCATCGTGAATACGCATAGTTATATAATATCTCAGTATAGATATAAGTAAGATTCAGCTAACATCATTATGTTATGGAAATTCAATATGTATTGTAAAATCAATATGTATTGTAAAAAATTTATTATTATATATGTAATTAAATTTGATTACCTCGGACAATTAAAGATATTTTATATTTTTAAAAAATATAAGTTAACTTCATTAATTATTATTATAATTCTTTTTATTTTCAGAATTTAAACATTTTATTGTCAATAAAAAATTTCTCACACTTTTATTATTAGTTAAAAGATACTAAATTATACTAAAATTTGAGAATACTTTATTTTCCTTCTTTTTTAATTCTTTTTTGATGGACATATGTACATATGTGTAAGCAGCAAGACATGATATGAGCAAAACACTATTTTCCCAAAAGAGTTTATTAAATAGAAATTTCTTCGTTTTAAAAACTCTTTGTTATGGATGCGGTGAAAATTTTGAGAATGATTATAATGTATATGAAATTTGTAATCAGTGATGGCATGAGGCTTCCAATTATGAAGAAGGAATATGTGAACATCATTAAATTCTGAGTTGAATATTTCTCCAGACATGCGTACCTATTTTTATTGCTAAATAAAAATACTCCTATCAGATATTTGTTCCTAATATACATTTTTCTGTATTATAGATAATTATACACACACACACACACACACACACACATATATATATATATATATATATATATATATATATATATATATA
>NW_012130086.1:3330351-3332553 GCF_000143395.1 Atta cephalotes
ATATAGTTAGATTTTGTTCAATGAATTATTATACATAAGAAAAACAATTTATTTTATTTTACAAATAATTTAACAAAATTATTTTCTATAGTTTACAACATTAGCGACTTCAAAATATGATTTGCAATTAACCATTGAAGTTTTATCTGTTACATTCTTCTTTAATCTCTTCTTGATATCGTATCTCTCATTCACCTTTAACATGGATATTGTAAGCGATAAGAAATATTTCTTATTTAAATAAATGCATGTTGTACTTGCTAAATTTCTTGGAATAAAATCTCACTTTAAAATAGTTAAAATAGTTAAAATACTATTACTATTGAGAAAAAATGAAAAATTTGCATTCTTGAATAAGAGTGACTAATTTTCATTTGAGTGAAATTCACTTAAAAAAAAAGTGAAGTTATTTTTCTTTATAGTAAATTTAAAAAAAAATTGAAAGTCTGCCACTCTTATTCAAGAGTGCAAATTTTCCCTTTTTTTCTTATAGTAGCAGTATTTTAATTCTCTATGAGATTTTATTCCAAGATATTTAGAGAGTATATTACATCGGTCTATATCAATTTCCGCATAACAAGTAGCATAGAAAATCATGACAGGTAAAACATTTGTTAGAACTTCTCCAAGATACCTATGATGAGTTAAGAGACGAAGGTGAAATTGCCATTATGGAAAAGTATTGGAACATCGCAAAACGTTACACTGAAATACTTACGTGTAAGACAATCTCTCAGTTTTCATTACTCAGGAAATATGCAAGTTTCATATAAAAATTCAAATAATATTTTTATTAAATAATTTATTTGTGATTGTACACAGTATTGTGTTTCAAATTTCATAATTATAAACAGTAAAAGCTAATTTTTTTAAGTAATTAACTAATCGATAATGATACAATGAACACGTACATAGCGTGATATTACATTAAATCATATCACACGTATACATCATTTTGTTACCATTTGAAATATTTGCAACGTCTTCTTGTGTGTAACCATCCTTAACACATATAAGGAGAACGTAAATGAAAAACATTTTATAAAAAATATCATACCGATCAAATAATATTCTGGAAATTAAAATATTTTTCTCTTTACAAACATCAATATTTATACCTTAAGAAGTGCGTTTATACGCACAAAACTTGAAATAGCCATATGTAGCTGTACATGAAGCTGTACATGATACTGTAAACATACATATTGGGAAAGATTAAAATAAAAGAAATTTAAAATATATAATAATGTTTAAAAATGTTAATTAATAATTTTTTATGATTGTTTAAAAAAAAAATTCGTTTTTAGTGCTCTTTATCTTCACCGATATTTTGTTCATCTTTTCTCCATTTTTGCCATATATAATCGATACTATGTACTGTGGAAACAAATCTCAGCTGCAACCATCGTTAAAAATCGTCACAGAATACTTCATCGATCAAGAAAAATACTTTTATTTAATTATACTACATGCAAATGTAGCATTATTTATAGGCTCACTAACAATGCTAGCAACGGGAACAATGCTTTTAACGTATATGCAACATGTCTGCGGAATGTTAAAAATTGCCAGGTAAGAAAATTAATGTGATAATGATTCTAATAAAAGGATCCCACTAATTACATGATAAAATAAGTCCCGATGAAATGAGGTAATTTTCACATATGATGTAGTTTATAATGTGATGGACAAAATATGTCATATATACGAAGTTAGAAAATAGATAATTTTTGAACTATATACATAAAAGGTGCAAAATTTATACTTACAGAGCACCTTTGATACATCATAGTTCAAAAATCTATCTAATATTAAATTTTAAGTTTAATTTTAAGTAACATCTTTTGTCACACGTTATAAGCTATATTACACATAAAAACTAATTCATTTTATCGGGAATTTTACTAATTTTCCATACGAAATCTTTTATATTGTAAATAATAAAATATTTGCTTTGTCGCATTCAATCAGTATGAATCAGTATGATCAGTATTACATTGCATTTATTTCAAAATTATTATGCGTGTTAATTATATGTTCACGTATTGTGCAAACATGCACAATACGTAAATTCATTGTTGGCTTAGACGGTTCCTTTTTTTTAATTCAAAAACTACAGCGAATATTATATGTTCACATATTGTGCAAACACAAATTATTATACAATTATACAATATTACGCAATTATATATATACATATAT
>NW_012130086.1:3336740-3340521 GCF_000143395.1 Atta cephalotes
CAATATTTTACTTCACTGTTCTCTATTCTACAAGTACGAAATAATAATTACAAAATAATTAAGATAAGTGTGTATAAAAGTGAAAAAGATATGAGAAAGTAAGATAGGGGAGAGAAAAAGAAAGAGAAATGTAAACTAATTTCGATCGAAATCGTTCTCGAGCCCTTGATTTTAGGTGTCGCTTCTTGTAAGTTCGACAAGAAGGGTAAAATTATTATTTAAATAAAAAAAGTGGCATATAAAATATTCATAAAGAAATATAAAATTAAAACATTATATTAATAAGTCACATTATATTAATAGACATTATATTAATAAGTCACAACATTGAAATATATATATTAGGTGTAATAAAAAGAAATCCATTATTTTTGCATGAAATTGAATGAAAAAATAATGGATTTCTTTTTACTACACCTAATATATATGTATATAAGAAGGGATCGTACCACATCTGTGAAATCTATTATCGCACGATTCCCTCGAATGAAGTACATATTCCTTTATGGAAAATAAACATCTGTTGTATTATTACTATAATCAAATCGATCGCTTAACATCTCTTCCAGAAAAGTATGAATTATCATCACGTGTTTTTTGTATCCGACAATGATATTTTGTTCTGCATTGCATTTAAATTAAAATAAGCAATTCAACTTAAAATTTTATATAAAAAATTGATATAAAAAAGTATTTTATTGTATTTCAAGCACGTTAACATTTTTAACTTCATTAATTCAATGATTCGCATAATAAAAAAATATTAAGTCCCAATTTGTAGCGATTTAAATAATGCAACGAAATGTATCAGAAAGAACAATAGATTTTTCATATTACTGTAATCTTTTTATTTATGGCAATTTAATATTAATATAATCGAAGATATAACATTATAATAACATATATTATAATAAAAATATAAAAAAATTTAATTTAAAATCATGTCAATTTTTCTTTTGATTTTGTACCTGTATTAATTTATTGTATATATTTAGAAAAAGCGATAATCTTTAAGAATTTTCTCATTGAATAAAAGAAACACTAATTTTATAATACGACATTATTTTTTATAGTTTAGAATATTTATGACTCTAAAAATCTTATCAGATTTATTTAACAATGTTTCCTTTTTGTATTATTATTGTACATTCTATTTACAATAAAATATATTTCGTTTAGTATTAAAATTAAAATTGTATAAGTAAAATAATTATTTATATATGTTATATATTGTACTAGAAGGTCGCACAAAAAATTCCCGGAATTAATTTATAACACAGAATAATAATTAATTTTACAGCATAGAAATAACTAATTTTACTTATATTTATATAACATTTTTTTAAAAGTAGTTCCTTTGAGTAGCGCTACAAATTTACTAATGTTTGAAAACATTCCTAGAAATCACTTTCTGATACGTTCTTATCGCATTTGCAATTGACTTTCTCAATACTTAACATGAATCGATGTTCTTTCATGTAAATCGAAATTTCATGTAATCAAAATTTCGTCGCGTCAGAAATGTAGTGAGAAAGAAATATTCGGAAAAACGGATGCAATAAACAGCTAGTTTCTTTTGCATGAAAGTACCTGCACATCGATTATTAGATATCAAGCAGTATCTTGCTAAGCTAATGTCACGACTTTAGAGCATCATATAGGGTAACTCCGGTATATACGCACCTATCAAAAATTAACCTATTTTAATTTATTATTTACTATGTTTAAAATAAACGAATTATATCAGTAAAAGCTTTGTATTGTTTATATTATGAAAAATTATTATGAAAAAAATATTAGAAATCCGAAATATTAAAAAATAGACTTTTAAAACCATTACATTTTTGCCGTATATCCCAAGGTGGGATATACATGGTTACTTATAGAGAGAGGAGGAAGTATGTACGACTCATAAAAAATTTACAAATAATGCATATAAATAAGATATAAAATAATAAAATAACTTATAAAATGCGTTTATTAAAGAATAACAATGACAAATATGTATATGAAGTGATAAATAATAATTACAATCTTCCTATATATAATAGTACAAGTGTTACGACATGAAATACATGTTTATTGCATTTAGTGCATTGAATTCAATCTGCGCACTTTGTATGCTTTAAGCTTAAATCCCGTCCGCTAAAAATGCCGTATATCCCAAACAGGGATATACAAAACAACAAATTAAACAAAGAATACGAAAGCAAAACATTTGTATTTTGCTATACAACATGCTTTATTATTCCTCTACACGTATGTATCATGAAATAACTATTAAGTCTTTTACACGCCCTACAACAATCATTTTATATAGATATTATAATTTAAAAAGGTGCTTTATTACAAATCAATTCAACTCAATAATTTCATTAATATTGACAGTAAAAAGATGAAATCATAACTTAATCCTAATCTAACATAAAGGCAACAGAGTAGTGCGGGAAAATTACCCCCACCTTCTATTTATTCCTTTCTTCTATTTATTCTGTCTGTTCGTTTCGTGCAGAAATAAGTCGAATGAGCCTAATTTTATCGAGATTGGTCCAATTCGATTAGATTGAGAAAATTAAACTTATAACATTTTCATGAGGTAAATCTCTTTAAAAAAATAAAAGTTAAGTATGTAGTATAAGAGTCGTCACTAAATGAATCATATAATCTTATGCTATAATTAGTCTACTATCCCCCATCTGTTCATTTTTTAAAAACATTAACAATATATGATAATAAAGACACATAAACAAAAAGTCTATTGGATCTTATTAAGAATTACACTTACTATCTAAATAAAAATCAAATATCTCAGACAATCATATACGATTGTAAAACAAAAACTTTAAGAATAAAAATATTTATTTAGATGTACGATTTTTTAAAATTGTAATGTAATTTCTATCATAGATGTGTTCGCAATGAGATGTTACAGCAGACTGAGCAGCAGTTGCTGCGTGTTCAGATACATTTACGCGTGTCTTGCATGTTTTGTTTTTAATGTAACCTCGATTATTCTACTTATCCCTATAGTCTACTAAAGCCGGTCTTCCCTACTGAAAGACCTGTCGAAAAATGATTTTCAAAAATACTTCCAAATATTGACAAATGTATATGTACAGCTGTCCAAAGGAATTACTTTGAATAAAATGTTGCGTAAATAAAAAAGTTAAAGTTATTCACATTGTAAAATTAATCTTACACTTAAAAATACAATAAAATATATTTCCTTCACATATGCAAAATAATTTTTCTTTAATTTAAATTTAATTCTTTATAACTCAATAACTTCTTTCAAAGTTCACAAATATTTTTCTGCTAAACAAAGAAGAATCAAGATATTGGTACTTCGAGTTCCTATGGTACCAAAATCAATATATGCATAACTGTTAAAACATATTACAGCGAATGTAAATATACTTTATATTATCAATAAACAAAATCTTTTACCTGCTAAATTTATTATCAATGTATAAAATTATTATATTTAATTAATTACTTTTATATCAACACCATATATAAATATCGTACATAAATATTCAAAATTATAATATACCGTTCAAAAATTTCAGTAATAGAAAATTAAAAAATTAATAAATAAAAAGGAAATATATTATACAGTTAATATTTCAATTATAGACAAAAGACTTACAAATCAAAATTCGACACTTAATTGATGAAAATATTAATTTCATCAAATGCAATTGTAAAATGCAATAACATAATATATGTGTATATGTATTATTGCTATCATTTTCAATCTATAAATATTATCAGATAGACC
>NW_012130086.1:3348564-3352179 GCF_000143395.1 Atta cephalotes
AGTTACTAAATAGCGCTTTTAACTAATAGTGTGTGTGTGTGTGTGTGTGTGTGTGTGTGTGTGTGTGTGTGTGTGTGTGTATGTGTGTGCGAGACGACTGTGTCTAAAACATGTTGGAGATCACTCAGGATCAACACATGTCAAAGTCAAGATTATTGGTGAGGTCATCGGCATTTACCTTTTCGCAATAATTATCAATGTTTTATAACGTACATATAAAGTAAAATAGCTATCAACTTTACAAAAAAAAACCGAGATAAAAATTATTTCATAAAACATGTATACAGTATACATAAAACAATTTTTGTACTTAAGAATTTAAATAACAAATTCTTTTTACTTCTTTTTAGTATTTGGAATTCATGGAATAATTATTCGTATAGTAGCTCAAATGTGGTCATTTATAGTTGATGTCAATGCAACGAATATGTCTCAATCACATCATTTACTCATTATGACAGAGTTCCTTGGTGATCAAGAAAAGTATTTCAATTGGATGCTATTACATATGAACACAGTATTATGTATTGAATCGATTATAATGATGGGAATAGGTACATTGTACATTACATATATTGAGCATATTTGTGGAATATTAAAAATTGCTAGGTATGAACGTAAACATAGGAGCATATTAATTTTAACTATTATATAAATGGCTTTGATTGTTATATATAAATGTATATCAGTCTCCTGTGACACTTCGTGCTATCAATATTCTGTTCGCCATTCCATTCTGATTTCACCTTCTTTGTCAATTTCTGCGTTCTCTCTTGTGAAAAATATTGCCTTTATTTATTACCTCGTTGCACATTTTTTCGATTTAATATAGTCGTTGATTATTGCAATATCTCAGTTTTTTATCTTCCAGTTTTTTACTTTTGACGTTTTCGCGAATGTTGGTCGGCGGTAGAATGTATTTCTGAGAGTGTGACGCGATTTTTCTGCGTTTCGTTGTTTTATTAGTGCATTTATACTACGTGAAATGTGTGATTTTCACTTATATTTTTGTAATATTTTATCATTTTATAATAATTTCTATAGTGACGTATAAGTTTATGTTCAAATCTAGCCGTTATGACACTATTATTTGTTCGTCATTCGCTTCCGTCTTTGTTTAAAGGACAGGCACAGATATAAATAATTATTTTGTTAATTTGCTGTGTGTCTTTGTTGTGTGATCCTATGCGTAAATATTTGTATAATTGTTCTATAATTTCATGTACTTTAGAATGAGTCGACGAGTTACAAATGTAAACGCTTTATTTCGTGTAAGCGTCCTTGCTCTTCTGTGGCGCTGACAATAATTCGCGTTCCTCTGATAATTGCGTTTTTATTGTTGCAAATTGGGCATGAAATGTCGTTGCCTCTATCTGGAGCTGCTATCGCCTTAATTTTTTCAGCGTCAGAGAAGCTGGTTACGTCTTACTGCCTTTCCTCTCGTCTCTATTAATGAAAATACGGAATCACTTACAGAATCATGTCTATTTTGTATTGCATGTATCATATAACCGACGCGATTGTATGTTGAGTGATTTCAATGTCAACATGCTCAGTCAAATTAATTATAACGCCAAATTCGATATCGCTATTTTTTCTTAGACAATTAATTGATGCTTCAATTTACTTAATGTAATTTGGTAATGTAACCTCCTTGGATCTTATTTTTGTCTCATCGAGCATTAATGTAATTGAGGAGTGGCAGCGCTACAAGAGTTTGCGTGAATATTGCTGTTCGTGAGCAAAAAATCCTTCCCTTCTACCTCAATTACAATTGATTCTTCGCTCCAATTCTGGAGAAATCTTCGTGCCCTTGACGGTACAAACCTTTTCTTCGATATCTCTCTGCATCTTAGAAACCCTTCACTCCTGAATAATCAATTGCTTAATACCCTAACTTCTTCGTCTTTTTCTTCTAACACTTCTACTCTTCCAACACTTCTACCTTCTTTCTTCCTCTCTTCACATTTCTACGATCTTCAGTTTTGTTCAAATCATTCACAAGAATCTCTACTAATATCTTTAAGCGCATTCGCTTTACTTCCGTTAGGCCTCTGGATCTCTCCAGTCGCATGCTCCTACTGTGCCTTCAATATCTTGATTTTCTTCTCTATATGTTAATTTTCTCCCTCTCTTTCTCACAGTACTTTTCCCTCCTGAAAACATTCAATTGTTCTTTCTATTCCTAAAACTTATAATTTCTCCTTTATCTTTTCCCTATCTCGTTCTCCCCTTTCCTCTTAAAGCTGCTTGAGTGTATCTGCTTTTCATAACTTAATCTTCTAGTCTTTATCTCAAATTTTAATATTTCTCCTTCCTGTCAGTCTCGTGTTCGTCGATCTCATAGCACAACGACGAAATTGTTTCACATCTCCAACGTCGTAATATCGATAACCTTACTTCCATCGTTATCCTGGACTTCACAAAGACTTTCGATATCGTCAGTCATAATCTATTTTTAGTCAAACTCAAATAGTGCGATCTTTCTCATCTTGCTCTCTCGCTAATCTGCTTGTTCCTTACAAACCGCAACAGGTCCTCATATATAATTCTTTTCCTCCTATCGTCTCTACTCATGCTATTCTCACTCTCGGACCCTCTTTAATATTTTTGTATCTGATTTTTCTAATATTTCCCTGCTCTCCGAGCTTTTTACTTATGTATGCAGATGATATAATTCTTCTCAAATCCTTTCACTCCTTTGATGTTTTAACAACCTGATCTGCTTTGAATACAGAATACTTAAAATCTATTGCCGGATGATAATCCAAGAATAATGTCCTGCATCTAAAATCTTCTAAATCATTCTTGCTGATTGTCGGTTCCTCAACATTATTATCCAACATAATCAATCCTTCGATATTTCTTTTAATTCTATTCTAATTCTTCGTCCTTCCTTTATTAAGATTCTTGGTGTTCATGTGGATTCTTCATTTGAATCACACGTGGCCTCTTTATGCTTGTTTATGTTTTCTTTATCTTTTTTACCACATCCTTTCTTTTCACATACTTTCAAAACTCTCATTTCTCATTTCTCAATTGTTATTTCTCTGTTTGATTACGCTGATATCGACTACGTTCTGGCTCTTAACCAACATCTGTTAAATCGTGTACAGCGTATCCAAAATTCTTGTCTCCGCTTCTCCTATTCTATTCGTAAATACGATCATATACACATATCTCCGTATTATCAGAGATCTGGTTGGCTTAAGATTTGGCAACGTTTTATTCTCAACCTGTGCTAGATTGTATTTTCTCTCCCTCACTCCAATATTCCTCTATATCTGCGACGTCTCATTCATTTGAACCCTGAACATCATTCCTATTTTAACACTCTGGTCACCAGATACCAAAATTACTTATCCTTCTCCATATATCCACTAAGTGCCGCTTTCTCTGTCAAATATTTTTAATTCTCTTTCTGATTCAATAAAAACTTCTCCCTCTCCATCCTTCTTTCGTTTTGCTGCTTCGCATTTCATTACGTCATTCACGATATTTAAACGAGACAGATGTAATTGGTGTGTTTGCGAGTGTATGGGCGCGCGCGCGCGCGCGCGCGCGTGTGTGTGTGTGTGTGTGTGTGTGTGTGTGTATGATTTCAGTTGATTTACC
>NW_012130086.1:3357008-3358666 GCF_000143395.1 Atta cephalotes
AGTTTACGGTTTCACGAAATAATATAATACATGAAGGTTTGGTTGCATTAAAATTGTTATTTATTATATTATCTACTAATACTATAATAAATACCTAACAGCAACAATCAATACCACATATAAATCTTAAATAAAAGCCATTAAATAATATGTATTATAAATGATAAATTGAAAACTACATACATATATTTGTAAATGCCATAAGAAAAAAAAAAAAAATACAAAACATAATCAAAAGCAAGGCTTTCTCGTTTCAATAAACAATTGTCTATACTGGTGAAAATTTTTCTCATAATTATTACATGAATTGGAATATATTTCAGAAATACTCAGAAATATTCGGAAAATTTACATCTTGTCTAAGAACTTCTCATAGAAGTGAATTCTGAAATATTCTGAAATTTCTCATGCCATAACTTTTAATAATTATTTTTAAAATATTTTAGATTTTGTAACATTTTATCAAAAACTGACTTTGTATACTGCACATTGCATACACGACAGTATTATACACAGCATATTGACACGCTGCCATTGGATTAGTTTACTTGCACTTAATACGTGAACTACCAATAACGTATTGTGTACAACGTGCTGAACGTGCTGTGCGTAATATCGCTGTGTGTAATGTGCTGTGTGCAATATTGTCGTGTGTGCAACATGCTGTGTGCAATACTGTCGTGTGTACAATGTCCTGTGTGCAAACGAAGTTGTGTGCAAACAAAGCAGTAGGCAAACGGAATATTCCCAAAAAATTATTAAATACATTCGAAACATTGTAGATACACATCATTAATGCAAATTTATAAAATATATATTGTCAAACATTATAAAGAACATCACAAATCAATTGCCTGCATCGCATTTGGCGACAGATTGTTTGTGCACAAAAATTATTGCCGACAGCTCGATTGCCAATAACATGTATTTTTTGCGCACTAATAAAAATTTCAAGAACAAAGTTACATTTGCCTATATATATTTTTGTTTATAGCTCGATTGTTTACATGTATTATTGCCTACCGCTTGATCGCCTACATGTCCTAATCTCTGCTTTAGAAATTACTTTCTAACTAATTTAAAATTAATTTTACAATATATTTGAGCTCAAAAGTGTTATAATAATTCAAATAAGTAGTAATATATGTAAGCATTAATATATGTGGATAAAAGTGACTTCCTTTTTGAAATTTTTATTTGTGCGCAAAAGTGCATATAAGTAATCGAACTGTAAAAGAAATCTTAATTGCAGGAATAAATAAAACTTGCACGTTACAGATTGATAATTAGAATATAAATACATATGTAGAAGATTGATTTTACAATGTAAAATTTATTTCTTAACTTTTCCAGATAGCATCATCTGAAAACAATAGAACAAATGTTAGCGAAGCTTTATCATCGTTAGTATTTGCGTCTGTATGCATCATATATATGTTTATAGGCAACTATATGGGACAGAATATAATCGACCATAATAATCACGTATTTATTACTGCGTAAGAGAAACATTTATGTATGCTAGTATGTGCGATTGTTGCTTTTTGCATTTGTTACAACATTACAAACAGAAATTGATCTACTGGATTTAATTAAAACATATGCCAATATTAACTAATTAAGAATTCCAATTAAAAGTAAGTGATTTACTATCTGTA
>NW_012130086.1:3362308-3379795 GCF_000143395.1 Atta cephalotes
AATATTATATATTGCATCGATTATAATGTTGGGAACAGGTACAATGCTCATTACATATATTGAGCATATTTGTGGAATATTTAAAATTGCTAGGTATGAATGTAGACATAGAAGCATAATAATTTTATTATATAAAATTAATAATTAATTAATATAAAAAAAACATATACGTAGCTATCGCATTAAGCATGCAGTGAATACCTATGTTCCACAAAATATTACGATAAAAAATAAAACTTTAATGATTGAAGATATAATTTGTGCAATAGACATTCATCGTCAAGCTATGAAGTATGTATCTGTGTTTTTTACACCGTGCGATACATTTACTAATATTTTGTTTTTAAGAATGACGAAGCATTTCATGACCACATTCGAAATAATGATGTCTTGTATCACAGGATGTTTAGTAGTTTGTTTTAGTTTTAATTTGTTTCAAGTAAGTTTACAGTTTCACGTAATAATATATGAAGATTGCATTGAAATTGTTATTTATTATTAATACTGTAATTTTATATAAATAATTTTTTATAAATATATGTATATTTAAAAGCAACAAATCAATATCACATATAAATCTTAAACAAAACCGCTAAATAATACGTATTAATATTATAAATGATGAATTCATAACATATATACATATATTTGTAAATGCCATAAGAAGAAAAATAACGTAAAACATTCGATTATAAAATATAGTAACATTGTAGGTACACATCATTAATGCAAATAGAATGTTTATTGTCAAACATAATAAAAAATATCACAAATCAATTGTAGACAGCATCGTTTGCCGACAGTTCGTTTGTGAACAAAAGTTGTCTACAACTCAATTGCCTATATTCCACTTGCACTTTTGTGCACAAGTATTGTAAAAGTTTCAGAGACAAAGTCACATTTGGCTACATGTATTATTGTCTATAATGATTGCTTATAGATATTACCTATTGCTTACAATTCAATTGTCCATATATACTACTCTCTGTTTTAAAAACACAAATTTTGTTTTAAATCATTTTTTGCTTTAAAATATAAACTTTCTGCTTTAAAAATACAAATTATTTTTTTAATGTAATTTAAACTTAATTTTATATATATTTTTGAGCAAAAATGCTTGTAGGCAATCGATCTGTAGGCAATAATACGTGTAAGTGAATTTAATTTCGTCTCTGAAATTTTTATTTGTGCGCAAAAGTGCTTATAGTTAATCGAGCTGTAGATAATAATTTATGTAGACAATAATACATGTAGGCAATAATATAATATCTGTAAATGTGACTTCATTTCTGAAATTTTGTGCACAAAAGTGCATATGAGCAGTTAAGAGCAAAAAAATCTTAGTTGTAGTAATAAGTAAAATTTGTTATATTATATAACTATCAATTTATAACTTGCACGTTATAGATTGATAGTTAGAACATAGATACATGTGTAGAAGTTTGATATTTACTGTGTAAAATGTTTCTTAGCTTTTCCAGATAGCATCATCTGAAAACAATAAAAACAATGTCAGTGAATTTTTATTACCATTTTTATTTGCGTCTACAAGCATCTTATATATGTTTATAGCCCACTATGTTGGACAGAATATAATCGACCATAATAATCACGTATTTGTTACTGCGTAAGAAAAATATTCTTGTTTGGCAATATGTGCAATTGTTGCTTTTTGTTACAACAATACAAACAGAAATTGATCTACGACACTTAAATTAGAATATATGCCAAAATTAATTAATTAAGAATTCCAATCTTAAGTAAGCGATCTGCTATCTCTATATTCAATTCTGTAGGTACAACGTTCAGTGGTATAAAACCCCATTACATATACAAAGAATGATACTATTTCTGCTGCAAAGAAGAACCAAGAAATTTTCATTAAATCTCGGTGGGATATTTGATGCATCCATAGAGGGTTTTGCCACGGTAATAGTTTGTGGGATATTTCAGTTTCCATTTACATATAGCTACAATAAAGAAGTATGTTTATAATTACAGCTAATAAAGGCCTCCGTATCTTATTTTACAGTCATGCATTCTACACGATAACAAAATAAATATTTATTAATTTATTATTGTCTTAATAAAACTGTAGTTAATGAAAAATGATGATAATTACGATTAGAAAATTATATAGATTTATTTTTTTACTATAGAGTATAAATTAGGGTTGCCACAGAAAATGAATTTTAAAATTCCTTAACTTTTCCAGGTTTTCCAGATGAAAACAGAAAATTTTCCATGAGTAATATAAAATTTTAACATTTAGACTCACGGATTGTAGGAAAGCTAGTCTATATTAAAAACAATGCAAAAAAAGCTTAGTAGCATAATACAATTTTGCAAATTCAAACTCCAGCAAAAAATAAATTAATTTTGGAACAAAAGAATACAGTTATGACAAAAAAGAGGGAACAAATAAAATACCGAATGAAATATAATTTTAGGTATTAAAATCGTTTAAAATGCACAAATTTTGAATATATTTCATTGTAAACGTAATATATAATTTAAAAAGTTATATATACTTATTTGGAATAGGAATAGTTTCAAGAAATTGTGAGCAAATTTCGAAATTCCAGATTTTTTTTACATTTTCCCTTGACTTTTCCCGATTTCCATGACCAATTTCAATTTCCCTGACTTTTCCCGATTTTCTCGATTTTCCAGGTCTATGGCAACCCTGACATATATTTTTCTGTTTAGAAAAAGATAAAGGTTAATTAAATTAAAATAGTGATATTGTTTTTATAGTGTATACATGCACATTGTGAAACTTTGCTTTACAGTCAATGAAATCCCATATGATATCGCGCAATTATGGACTTTCTTTGTTTACAATGCGTATTATATAATCGAGATCCTCTTTTTTTTTGTACTAACTATAGTCCAAATATAAACAACGTATATTTATATATTTTATATTTAAATAAGACTTTTTGCATGCAGAATTTATAATATAATGCATGAAATATTCTTTAAATTAATATATTTAATTTCAATATTTATACATATATTTATGACTCTATTAATAAATAACACATGCTAAAAAATTAAATAAAAAAAAAATAAAAGAAAAAGGTATTGTTAATATTGGATACATATGTATTCAATACGACTCATATATACATAATCTTTTGAAACCTTCACTATTTATTAAAATATATAAAAATGTTTCATGTTTTTTTTAATGTTCATAATAATTTTTCAAATTTAGACTCGATGAAAAATTAAAAAAAATTACTTAAGGTTATAATATAGAGTCTGATTATCTTAATATAAATTGTGACAATCTTACACTGTCTAGCTGCATAAACTGTAATGATATAAAGTGATTGATGCAGACAAAGACATATATTTTTTTCGTTTTTAAAAGAAAATATTGCATATTATACACTTTTCCTTAATTGCAATTAAGAATTTATAACAAATATACAGATTATAACATATTAATGTACATCTATGTATTATCATTACATATCAATGTAAATAGAGATCTCAGTAGTCTAAAGGCTTAAGACTCTCGCATGGAAGACAAGAGATCTGGATTTGACTTCTGGCTAAAGTAATATTTTTCACAATAAATTTATTTACAGTTTTTCAGTATATTAACATGTTTCTAATAGGATGCCGGATTAAGCATCCAATTATTAAATTGCTTGTCAATTTAATTTGTGATATTACTATAGTAATTTAATCGTTTATAAGTTCATTCGAAAATTTGGGGCGCAGTTCGAATAACTACATATTTAGTATATCTATAAATTTACATAGAAATTATTTAAAAGTAGATATCTAAAATAGCTTCAACTATTATAAGCATTAAAAATGGAATATTTTAAAGTAAGAAAATATTTTTCCTGCAAAATAATTATTCCTTTGATTCAAATTTAATTCTTTATAACTCAGTAATTTCTTTTAACATATACAGAAATTTTTCTGCTGAGACAAGAAAAATCAAGATATTGATAGTTGAAATTTGTACAAAATACTGAAATGAATATAAGCATGAATATGAATATAATTGTTACAATATATTATAGCGAATGTTTATATACTTTATATGATCAGTAAATAAAAAATCTTTTGAATTATATCGCTGAATTTATTATCGACGTATAAAAATTATTACACTTAATTAATTATATTTATATCAATACAAATAATTTTGTATATAAATTCAAATATTTTTTTTTAATAATAGAAAATTAAAAAATTAAGAAATAAAAAGGAAAAAGAATTATAGAATGAATAGTTTAATTATAGACAATAATTATAGACAACAAACTTAGAAATCAACATTTGCCACTTGCTTGTTCAAAATATTAATTTTGTCCAACGCAGTCTTAAAATGTAATAATGTTATGTATTAATGCTGACATTTTCAAATTATGAATTTCAGATAGATCTGAAATTCGATAGCGAAAGAATTAAAGTAAAGGAACATTCTATCGAAGTGTATCGCGTGAGTGCAGAAACCAGAATGAAATTCTAGAGATGAAAGAGAGAAAATACGCTTGCGTGACAAATATAATATGTTATTTTCATGAGAAAATAACATCTGTTAAATTACCTGTTAAATTACCTGTAGTATAAATCAATAACATAAATATCAGTAATTTGATGAAAGAATACGTTAAATTTAACACTGTTAGATCTCACATAGCAAATTTTTACAGAACCAATCATTACAAATTGTGAAATTTACGGCAAAATTTATATTAGAAAACATAAGGATGTAAAATATTTAAGTAAAATAATGAAAAAATGGAATAAGCATACTTTTTACAACATCTTCAGTCTTCACAGAAATACTTTGATGCTCGAAGAGAAAATGATACATCCAGAAACTCAGTATAATAATCTCAATAAAATCCTATTGCTTGCTATTGGTTTATGGCCTTATCAACAATCCAAATTTACTCAATTTCAGTTTATTTTCTTCTGTACTGTTTTATCAGCAGGTATTATATTTCAGGTATAAAATAATATAATATTATTATATGTATAATATAAATTACTGCGTGACAATTTTTCACTTCAATTGTTTATATCAATTCATATTATGCATTTAATTTAATTTTTATATAAAAAATGAGAAATTACAAAGTACTCGCTTTAGAGGTGCAAATTGTTGGTTCACAATTGTATGTATAAGCATTTATTTGTATGTAACCGTTAATACATGCATTATTTAAGAAATAATCTATCGCATTTTTTAAAGTCATATTTATATATGAAATTGTGTAAAACTAACTTTTGCAGTTGACACCATTAATTATATTAAAATGTACTTTAGACCTTGTAATAAAGGTGTTGTCTTCCGTATCTCTCTTCATATTGTGCATGATACAATATAATGCATTCTATCTTAACATTGAAATTGTAAGTTCATAACTTACTAAATATCCGTTAAATAGAATTAACTTGTCAATAAAAAAATTTTTATTGCATAAAGTGTTTTTGATATATACGAAGAGAGTATAGAAAATTAATAAAATAATAGGTGAAGAATTTATTGGCCGAACTTCGATATATATTCAATGAGTTAAAGGATAAAAATGAAATTGCAATTATATACAAATATAGTTGCATTGCTAAACGTTACACGATTACGCTTACAAGTAAGATAATGTTTATTATGATGATATTTTGTAATACTTTCAATTGGTAAATGTTCAAAAGTGGTTTTCTAAAAATCACGGTTTCTTTTTTAGTAATGGACAAAACTAGTTATAAAAGTACATGCGTGCCATGTTTTAAGAGAAGGCTTGTGGTTTTTGTAGAAAAATTTATTTAAAAGATGAATAAGATATTTCATTTTTTATTGAAATATTAATATAAAGCTTCTTTATATTAATTTTTTTTGTTTTCTAAATTATTATACTTGCCATGAGATTGAAATAAAACGGTCATCAAGATTGTTGATCAAGACTGAAAAAATGTATGGACATTTCACTCCCCCCTCTATCCCTCTTAAGAGGTGTTCAATTTTCCACGCAAACCGAGTTTCACCATCCTTCCTGCAAAGGGGGCGCACGCAAAACAAAATCTACCTGAATGAAAAGTTGTGTATTAGCAGGAAATTCATTTCACGTGGAAAGTAATGGCGGAGGGATGGGGGGGGGGGTTGGATGGACTTCGTTTGCATAGGGTCACACTAAAATGACCGTTATAAACATTTAAAGTGTATAGATGTTAAAGAATTTTTGTTCATTCTATTTGAAATAGAATTTTTTCAAAACACAAGAACCCTCTTAAAACATTGAACACATAACAAACATTGTCTTTTTATAACTATAATATAATTTTGTTCATTACTGAGAAAAAGAAACGATTTTTGGTGAAACATCATAACATTTACCCTTTCATACAAACATTTACATATGATTTATTATATAAATCTGTTAAAGCATTTGTTACTCTCTAAATCCATTGGAGTGAGATTTCACTCCGGGAAATTTAGAGAACATGTATGTGCATCTGCGAGGAATGACCAATGTGTTTAATAAATTAAATAAAATTTAAAATAGTTAGCAATTTTACGATAAAATCTTATTCTATTAAAAAAGTTTTTATAATAACGTATATGTAAAATAACACAGCTATCATTTTTGTTGTAAAATCCAAGATAAGAATTATTTCGTAACACATGTACATGCGTACAATATACATAGAAACAATTTTAGATATTAAAAATTTAAATAATTTTTTTTACTTCTTTTTAGTATTTGGAGTTTGTGGAATATTTATTATTATTGTAATTCAAATTTGGTCATTTATAGCTGATGTTAATACAATGAACACATCTCAATCACATCATTTACTCATTATGTCAGAGTATTTTATTGATCAAGAAAAGTATTTCTATTGGATACTATTGCATATGTACGGAGAATTATGCGTTGCAACAGCTATAATGTTAGCAACAGGTTCAATGTTCGTCTCATATCTTCTGCATACCTGTGGAATGTTTAGAATTGCTAGGTAAGAATGTAGACATAGAGAAAAGAAATGAGCACTTGTTATATCCTTTTAATCATCAGATTAGTTATTTTTATACATACAATTTATTTAACAAATTTTTGTGGAAGTTTGTTTTTAACTAAAAAGTTATATCTTTAATTACTACATAATTACAATTATTACACAATTACAATATTTATACAGTTATCGTATCAACCATGCAGTAAATATTAATACCATACAAAATATTACGTTAAAAAATAAGGTTTTCATGACCAAGAGCATAATTTGTGCTATAGACATTCATCGTCAAGCTATGAAGTTTGTATTAATATCAACATACAATATTCATGCAAATATATGTTAAGATTCCTGATCATCACGAAAAAATGTAAATGTCGTAAAAAATACATAATACTTAGTAAAAATATTTTTCAACAAAACAATGTTTGTATTTGATAAGGTAAATTTGTAATATATACTGAAAATTCTTCTTTTATTTTGAAATAAAATCATATTTAAATGTCTGAAGGCTCAAAAATACAAAATATAAATAATAGGGCATACAGCCACAACGATAGATGTTGAAACGAAAGTCAGTATATTTAAAATTATCATATTAAAACGTTTCGGTCAAGATTTGACCATCAATCATTGATGGTCTCATTTTTTTTTATATGATAATTTTAAATATATGATTTTTGTTTTAATATCTATCCCTATTATTTATGTTTAGAATCATATTTATCTCAGTTTGATAACTCATATAGTTTATTTTGTTGTTTATATAAGCATAATTTAATTTCAAATATAAGTTGTTATTATAATAGTGTCATTTAAAATAGCTCATTATTTGTTGATTTAATAAAAAAATATTTTTTATAAAAGTAGAATGATTTCAAGGGATACGTATTCTGATATTGTATTTCTTCTAGGTGCCAAAACATATAAAAGTCTCCTCCACTTTTTTAAATGAAATTATATAATTTTTTTATATAATATAATTTCTCTAATTATTCTGTATATTATATAAAAAATTATATAATTTCATTTTAAAGAAGTGGAAATAATCTTCACATCTTTTTAGCATCTAAAAGGATAATAACGTAATATATTCTTCTCGAAATTGCTTCACTTTCATATAAACATTTTTTTTATTAAATCAACAATTAATGAGTTATTTTAAGCAGCATTTTTAGAGACACCTTGTATATAGTTATTTATTATCACATAAAGGAAGAGTTGTTGATATATTTTACAAATTCAATCAATGATTGCAAATTATATTAAAAAGAATGTATTGACATTTTAATGTAATTTGCAAAAAATTTTTTTATGTATTTTTTTCGTTTCTAATATCACAATACAAGATGGCTGCAGTGAAGGAATAATAATATTTTTATCATTTCTAAATAATATATTTATTATTTATAAAGGTTGTCCAAGCATTTAGTGTCCTCATTCGAGATAACGCTGCTTTGTTTCACTGGAGGAGTAGTTGTTTTCTTTACTCTCAATTTGTATCGAGTAAGTTTCCGGTTTCGTGTAATAATGTATGAGATTTGGATAAAAATAATATATTAATAATTCTGAATACATATAAGAATCAATAAATCAATACAACAGTTATCAATCTTCAACTCTCTAAATTTCTTGAAGTGAAATTTGATTCCAAATAAATGAAAATATTATCATTATTGAAAGAATGAAAATATTTGCACTCTTGAATAAAAATGGCAGATTTTCATTCTTTTTTAGAGTAAAACTTTAATCTTTTGGAATAAGATTCATTCCAAAAAAGGAGTGAGATTTCTCTCCTTTTGATTAAATCTCATTCCAAAAGAATGAAATATTATTCTAAAAAAGAAATAAAATCTGCTACTCTTTAAGAGTGCAAATATTTTCATTCTTTTTCAATAGTATATTTTCATTCTTTTGGAATGAGATTTCACTCTAAGAAATTTCGAGAGAACGAAAGCTAGTAAATGATATATAAATCATTATATATGTATACATATGTAGATATAATGAAAAGAATAATAATTCAAAAATGTATTCTAAGTGTTATAAAATGTAATAATACTGCACTGTATCTCAGTATTCATTGTAACAGTGAGTTTGCAGATAAGTTTGTTACCTTATTTTAGTTCTGTATATACAGAGTATTCCAAAATATTTCGTGCGCGAGTAGAGCGGCATAACTGAGTCGAGAAGTCCTTTACCATTTCGTAATAGTTAACAAGATATCAATTACTAAAAATCGCCAAATATTGATTCTTTCACTAATGTTTTTGACGGTTATTCTGAGACATCATGTAGAATTGTTTATTATCATTATATTTATTTATCTGACTTATTTATAAAAAAAAATATAATTTTTTTTTAATAAATCTTTGTTATACACAAAACTTTATTAATATTTATATATATATATATATATATATATATATATCTATTTATACACATGCATATATATTATACATATCTATTTCTATATCAATTAATCTCATAATCTTAGCTGTAGCAATAAGCAAAGCTTGTATATTATTCATAAGATAGTAATTACAACACGTATACATATGCACATATAACATTAGTAATTTCTATGAAAAACGTTTGTTAGTTTTTTCAGATAGCAACATCTATAAGTAATTTCAATGAATTTTTTCTACTGATTATGTTTATGTCTGTAAGCATTATATATATGTTTCTAGCCAATTACATGGGACAGATTATAATAGACCACAATAATCACGTGTTTCTTACTGCGTAAGAATAATATTTTTATAAGAAATTATATATAAACATCCTCTTTTTAGTGGATTCCTTACGAAAAAATATATTCTTGGTGATCTGAAATAACACTCAAATTTGAGGGTTAATTCTCAAGTTGGAAGTTAATACTCAATTAGGTGTTATTTTGTTATTCACCAAGAGTGTATTTTTTCATAATTGCATATACAACAATAAATGTAGAATCTCCTGCATTTCAAATTAGTATATAGGGAGGCTATAAAGTATTCTGAAAGATTTTACGGAATAATTCTTCACACAAATTCAGGACGAAAACTTTATATGACCATAAACTTTATATATCCGATACGACTTAGTTTCAAAAATATGGAATGTTTAAGTAGAAGGAAAATTTTGCTTTTCAAAAATTTCGAATATCATTTGGACTATTTTGATGAAACTTTAAACATATATACATAAAGTTTTATCATAAAGTTTTGATAATAACTTAAGTGATATTATCAAAACTTAAAAAAAAAACAAAATTTTTCCTTCATCTTTAATATCCTACTTTTGAAAGTAAGCTATTTCGGACATATGATCACATAAAATTTTCATCTTGAATTTGTATGAAGAATCATCTCTCAAAATTTTTTAATTAATATCCATCCTGTGCCGATACGTAATAAAAAATTCCTGTCTTGAATTAGCAATCTGTTATCTACATATATGTATTCAATTCCGTAGGTACAATGTTCAATGGTATAGAACACCATTACATGTACAAAAAATAATATTATTCTTATTGCAAAGGGACACCAAGAAGTTTACTTTAAACATCGGTGGAATAATTGAAGGATCCGTAGAGCACTTTGCCTCGGTAATATGAGAAAAATTATTTTAATAATACACATACATAACAGAATTATAAATTTAAATAATATACATATATAGATAAAATAAAAGAAAATGTTTTCATTTGCAGCTAGTAAAGGCCTCAGTATCTTATTTTACTGTAATATATTCTACGCGATAACCAAATCAATATTAATTCATGATTCATGATCATTAATGGAAATATAATAAATGAAAAAATAATGATATATTAAAATAATCATTTCTTTGATTCAAATTTAATTCTTTCAATTCTTAGCAATTTTTTAAAATAATAGATATTTCTTTACTAAAAAGAAGAATAATTTTATTTTGTTAATCTTGATTTAAACATTTTTAGTTCAAATCAAGATATGTGTATATATTTCAAGTTTCTAAAATTTATTGAAATCAGTTCTAAGTTAAAAAAATAAAAGTTAAGTTAAAAAGTTAATTTTAATTTAACTTAGTTACATTTAGACTCTTAATTTTTTAACTTTATTTAATTACATTTTATTTCGTAACTATTAATTTTTATTTAATTCTTTGAAGTTAAGTCTCAAACATAATAGCGACAATAGCTTATGTAACTTAAAATAAGATGAAAATTGCAAAAGTCAGCAAATTTACTAATTGACTAATGAAATTATAAATATGACAATGAAATTATAAATATTCTAGTAAATTTGCCCACTTTTGTAATTTTCATCTTCAAATTACATAATCGATCCCCAGATTTCAATCTGTTTCTGTCAGAAACCATGTATTTCGATGTATCTATTGTAGTTTCTGATAGATTGAAATATATTATTTTTTTATTACTATCACTATTCTCTCGTATTATGTCCGAAGCTTTAATCATATCACAGGCCAGTATTCATATATCGAATAAACAATATATATAAACAAAACATGTAAATAAAATATAGAGTATTTTCTAAATGAAATATATATTTATTTTTTCCGTTATTTGTAAGACCCTGGAATCATGAATTTAAAAAATATAAAAAAACAAATTAATTTAACTTTTAACTTTTTAATTACTTTCTTTTATTAACTTAACTTTTAATTCAATTAATTTCATTATAAATTGTTAAATTTTCTTAATTATTATAAGTTAAATTTTCAAAGTTAACTTTAACTTAACTTAGTTAAAAAAAAAGTTAACTTATCTAATTCTAGTTGAAATCAATACTTGCAATTAATAATCGCAACTTAATTATATAAATGGTATTATATAAATGGCTCATGTTTATATATTTTACATCAATTATAAATAAGATTTTTTACGCTATTAATAATAGAACATTAAAAAATACAAGAAATATAAAAAAAAATATTATCAATATAATGTATAGTTTAATTATAGACAATAAACTTATAGATCAACATTCAACACTTGTTTGCTGAAAATATTAATTGCAACGATTAAACGCAATTTTAAAATTTAATAACGTTATATATTAATATAATGCTATTATTTTCAAATTATGTATTTTATTAGATAACTCACGGTATCGAAAAAATTAAAGTAAAGAAATACTCTCTCGAAGTGTATCCTGTGAGTGCGTAAACTAAAATGAAGTTCCGGCGCTGGGAAAAAGAAAGTGCGCCTGCGTGCAAAATAATGTATTTTCATGAGAAAAAAACATCTGTTGAATTATTGTTCGTTACCGATGGTGTTAAATCAATAACATAAATATTCGTAATTTCCTAAGAGAGGAAGTTAAATTCGACGCCATTGCATCTCACACAGCTTTTACACTAAACTTTTACACTATCATTATAAATTATGGAATTTACATTTAAGTGAAATTGGATCAGAAGAAATGAGATGAAATATTTAGCCAACTAGAAAAAAATGGAATACGCATACTCTCATTGATGTCTTCAGTTTTCTCAGTAAAACGTAAACGCTCATAGAGAAAATGATACGTCCCGAAATTCAGTATAATAATCTCAATAAAGTTCTATTGCTTGCTGTTGGTTTATGGCCTTATCAACAATCCAAATTTACTCAATTTCAGTTTATTTTCTTCTGTACTATTTTGTCAGCAGGTATTATATTTCAGGTACAAAATTATATAAAATTATATAATATAAATTGCTGTGTATAATGATAATATTTCATTTCAATTTATTTATATCAATCCATATTATGCAATCAATTTTTATGTCAAATAAAGAAACTACAAAGTATTCGCTATAGAGATGCAAATTGTTGATTACAATTGTATATATTTGATTACAATTGTATATATAATATATATAATATATAATATATATATACAAATAAATATATATTTATATATATTTTAATTGTATATATAAGCATTTATTTTTATTATTGTAACGCATGTTAATACATGTCTTTTTGAGAAATTATTGCATTTTTTAAACTCATCTTTATATATGAAATTGTAAAAGTAATTTTTTGCAGTTGACACCATTAATAATACTAAATTGTACTTTAGACCTTGTAATAAAGGTGATGTCTTCCGTATCTTTCTTCATAATGTGCATAATAAAATATAACGCATTCCATCTTAATATTGAAATTGTAAGTTGGTAGCTTATCAAGTGTATACAGGGTGATTCAGATCAACTGCACAGAATGGTACATACATATTCCTCATGAAAAGTGAATCGAAAATCAATCAATAGCAAAATGTTGCAGTATCAATAGTTTTTAAATAGTGAGCCTTAGAAGATGTTCAACATTTTTATTAAAAATATTAATCGACAGATAAACCAAAACTTTTTTCTGTTACAAACAACATTAGAAAAAATTAATTTAAGAATACTGCAGTAAATGTTAATACAAAGATTTCACAAAACTTTGCAATACTCATTCGGTATCGTGCCGTTTAACGATATCCATCAAAGCATTCGTGCAGTTGGCTGCTTAATTGCACTGCTCCTGACGACGCGAATTTCATGCCCTATGGTTAGACATTTTCTAAGGCTCAGCGTTTCAAAACTATTGATACCACAATACTTTGCTATTGACATTTTCGACTTACTTTTTGATGAGGAATATATATGCCGTCCCGTGCGATTGATTTGGGTCATCCCTGTATATTAAATAGAATTAACTTGTGTATCAAATACATTTTTATAGCACAAAGTATTTATGATATATGCAAAGATATATACAATAGACATAATACAATAGATACAATAAATACAATAAAAAGATATATACAATAGAAAATTGATAAAATGACAGGTGAAGAATTTATTGAAAGAGCTTCGATATATACTCGATGATTTAAAGGATAAAAATGAAATTGCTATTATATATAAATATAATTGCATTGCCAAACGTTACACTGTTACGCTTTTGAGTAAGACAATATTTATTAATTTTGTAATTATATTTTCAGTTAAATATTTAAACTTTAAACATACATAGAATTTAATATTTAATATTTAAAATATATATAGAAAATGATATTAGGTTTTATCAGTAAATTTTATCGTATTTCTTTATAAAAACATTTACATATGATTTATTATATGAATGTATTAAATTAAAATATTTGTCATGATGTGCATCTATAATGAATTCATATGTATTTAATAATCAAATAAAATATAAAAAATAATTATCAATTTTACAATAAAGTCTTATTCCAAAAAATTTTTAAAACAAAGAATATGTAAAATAAAATAGCTATTAATTTTGTAGTAAAATTCGATTTCATATTCAATAAAAAAATTAAAAATTATTTATTATAATTTGTGCATACAATATATATAAATGTATATTGAGAAAAAAATATTCTTAATTTTAATAAATATTTAGTTCACTACCAACTTAATAAGTAAATATTTGTTCAATAAAAAAAATGATTGTTAAATCAAATTAACATTTCTTGTATCAAATACATATATCTTTATATTTAATAAATATTTAATTGGCGGTATTCAACTAAATATTTATTAAAATTGATTATATTTTTTTTCAGTGTACACATATACGCACGCACGCACGCACGCACGCACGCACGCACGCAAGCACGCACGCACGCACGCACGCACGCAAGCACGCACGCACGCAAGCACGCACGCACGCAGCACGCGCACACACACACACACACACACACACACACACACACACACATACAATGATTTTATATACTAAGAATTTCAATAACAAATTCGTTTTTCTTTTTTAGTTTTTGGAATTTGTGGATTGTTTATTACTATTATAACTCAAATTTGGTCATTTATAGCTGTTAATATATCAATGAACATGTCTCAACCACATCATTTATTCATTCTGACAGAGTATTTTGTTAATCAAGAAAAGTATTTCTATTGGATGCTATTGCATATGTACGGAGTATTATGCGTTGGAATGACTATAATGATAGCAACAGGTACAATGCTCATCTCATATCTTCAACATACTTGTGGAATGTTTAAAATTGCTAGGTAGGAATATAGATGAATGAGAGGAATGAACAGTTTTTGTAACAGTTCGATTATTATATTAGTTATTTTATATTAGTTATTTTATATTATTAGTTATTATTAGTTATTTTTATACATACAGTATATTAAAAAAATTTTTGTGGAGATTTTGCTTTTAAAAAATTGTATCTTTAATAAGTTGCTATATAATTAGAATCCAATATTTACAGTTATCGTATTAAACATGCAATAAATATTAATACCAAAAATATTACGTCAGAAGATAAAGTTTTCATGATCAAGAGTATAATTTGTGCTATAGATATTCATCGTCAAGCTATGAAGTTCGTATTTACATCAATAGTATTTATACAATATATGTACCACAATAACCACTTAATGCTGATTCTGCATTAGTAATGCCGTAGTGTCGTAAGCGTTGTAAGCATTATCATCCAATTAGAATGGCAATATTTTGACATTGATTGAACAACAATTCTTGCAACGCTATGATGAGATTAATATAGAATCAGTTTTAGGCTTCTGATCACTCACTACGGATATTTGGATTGACGCAAAAGAGAGAAAATACATAATAAAAATTCTTGTAAAAAATATATAGAAATTTTGTTCAATAAAACAATATTTGCATTTGATAGAGTACACTTGTAAAATATACTGAAAAGTCTCCTTTTCGAAATATAATCAAATCATATTTATCTCAATTCGATATGTGTCATATATAGCTTGTTTGATTAGACGTAATTTAATTTGAAATATTATATAGTTATTTCGAACACAAGGGAAGTTTTCGGTATATTTTATGATCTACTCTAATGATTGCAAGTGTTGTTGTAAAGAAGTACTCACATTTTAATATACTTTGCAAAAATTTCCTTTATATATTTTTTTCGCTTCTGACATCACAATTCAAGATGATTACAGTGAGTAAGCAGGAGCTTTAATGATATTTTTATTATTTTTTAAATAATGTATTTATAATGTGTTTATGAAGGTTATCCAAGCAGTTAGTGTCCATATTCGAAATAATGATACTTTCTTTCACTGTAGGAGTAGTTGTTTGCTTTAGCCTCAATTTGTATCAAGTAAGTTTCCAGTTTCGTATAACAATATATAAGAATTTCATGAAAAGTATATATTATTATTATTATTTGTTATATCTAAATACGATCTAAAATATGATAAGAATCTTTAAATCAAAATATCATACTTATAAATCTTCAATAAAAGTCAATAAGTGATAGTGAGAAATGACAAACATTGTACATATCTGTAGATGAAAACAATAATAATAATAATAATACAAAAATGTATTCTATTATAGAATACAGTAACGTTGCATGTACATTTATATGCTAATCTGCTGAAGTTTTATTATTAAATTTAATATAAATTATTGCAAATCTATGTTTCGGAACAATCTTTATATAGAATAAGAGTGGTGGGTTCAGAGTGAATACGCATGATTATATAATATCTCAGTATATATAGATATAAGTAAGATTCAGCTAACATCATTATGTTATGGAAATTCAATCAATATGTATTGTAAAAAATTTATTATTATATATGTATTATAATTAAATTTGATTACCTCGGACAATTAAAGATATTTTATATTTTTAAAAAATATAAGTTAACTTCAATAATTATTATTATAATTCTTTTTATTTTCAGAATTTAAACATTTTATTGTCAATAAAAAATTTCTCACACTTTTATTATTAGTTAAAAGATACTAAATTATACTAAAATTTGAGAATACTTATTTTCCTTCTTTTTTAATTGTTTTTTGATATACATATGTACATATGCGTACAGCAAGACATGATATGAGCAAAACACTATTTTCTCAAAAGAGTTTATTAAATAAAAATTTCTTCGTTTTTAAAACCCTTTGTTATGGATGCGGTGAAAATTTTGAGAATGATTACAATGTATATGAAATTTGTAATCAGTGATGGCATGAGGTTTCCAATTATGAAGAAGGAATATGTGACATCATTAAATTTTGAGTTAAATATTTCTCCAGACATCATGCGTACCTATTTTTATTGCTAAAATTCCTATCAGATATTTGTTCCTAATATACATTTTTCTGTATTATAGATAATTCTACACACATATACACACATATATATATATATAAAATTATCTATTATCAATATAATCATTATACTTACAAGATATCTGACTTGTTTTTTAAAAAAGTAAGATTTTTGTTCAGTCAAAAATGCGTACTCTTATTCGTCTTTTCCCTATTTGTACAAAAACAAAATGTACGTATTAATGTTTGCGTATAGTTAACATTTTATAGCAATTTTATATATGTATATTCATTTCTATATCAATTAATCCTGCAATTAACTGTAATAATAAACAAAACTTACTAACTTAACCTATTCATAAGTTAGCATTTATAACGTGTGTGTGTGTGTGTGTGTGTGTGTGTGTGTGTGTGTGTGTGTGTGT